>NC_092130.1:54339699-54592199 GCF_043159975.1 Macaca nemestrina | reverse complement strand
TAGAGAGCTTCCTTCCATGTTCCCTGGTCTACAGAAACAGAGAGCACTGAGAACAAGAGCTAGACTTGAGGTAAACAGTGACTTCCTTTTCAAATGACTCCCTTTATGTTTTTAAATATAAAAACAATAAAGGGAGATAATGCTTGCTATCTTAGGTTATATTGTATCTTTAAAAATATTTATTTATTAATGCCTTTTAAAATTGAATTGTGAGACTTAATTCATGGTTTTCAGAAATAAGACATTGGTTTATGTGTATGTAAGAAAAACTAAACATATTAAGAAACCTCCATGCATTGAAACAACTAGCTTATTTAATAATCTTGAATTATTGCTGTTGACTAAATATAATACCAGGTTGTTTTTCCTTAATTTTTAATATTGAATGAACTTGTTCAGTAACTAAAACAATAGGTGTATTTTGAATTATGGATCTGGAAATTTTTTTATATTCATTCTCTATCATCACAGAAGAGACCAGAAGCAATTTTAGTGTCCATAATTTTTGATGTAGCACAAAGGTTTTCCCCAATATTTTGCAGCAGACCACTAAGATGCTTGACCTGCCTGAATCTGTCTCACTTGGCTAGAGATGGCCTGTCAAATCCATCAAATACTAATTGGAATAGATTACTTAGTTGATGGAGCACTGGGACTAGGCCTATCCTTCTGCAAGAGACTCCGTAATCATGATGAGAGGTTATTGTTGCCAAGGAACTCAAAAGAGACAAACCACACTGCATGCAAGGATCAACTAGAGCTTTTTGTAATGCAACAGACATTGAAAAATGATACTATTCATGACATGCGCTGCTAAGCCCATTAAACATCAAAAAAATATGTTTAGCACTCATAAAACTGCAACATTTTAACAAAAGTAATAAATTTGGAAGGTTTCCAAGCCTTCCAAATAAATTTAATCTTTCCTTGAAGCTTAATGTTTCTATTTAGTTGAAATGTAATATTTTATTTTTTGCTCTTATAAATAGAATATGCTATCTCTTAAAGGCAATGTATAAATTATATTATTCTATTCATAAAAATAAATAAATGGGAATAGGTATATAATTGTTGTTCAAACATTGTAAACCTGGGCTTTGAGAAGCTAATATTCTTGGATTTTTCTAGGTTAAAAGCCAATGACAAAAGCCTTTCATTAAAGTAGGCTCACTGAGGCCGGGCGCGGTGGCTCAAGCCTGTAATCCCAGCACTTTGGGAGGCCGAGGCGGGCGGATCACAAGGTCAGGAGATCGAGACCACAGTGAAACCCCGTCTCTACTAAAAATACAAAAAATTAGCCGGGCGCGGTGGCGGGCGCCTGTAGTCCCAGCTACTCAGGAGGCTGAGGCAGGAGAATGGCAGGAACCCGGGAGGCGGAGCTTGCAGTGAGCCGAGATCGCGCCACTGCACTCCAGCCTGGGCAACAGCGTGAGACTCCGTCTCCAAAAAAAAAAAAAAAAAAAAAAAAAAGTAGGCTCACTGAATGTTTTAATATAAGGATGTACAATTCAACTTGCTTAAATTGTACCAGCACTAAAATGTATGACATGGAGGGTTGAAAATATATTTTCACTGGACTAGCATTACTGTGGCATTTTTCTTTTTCTTTGACTCCTAGAAAACTGACTTTTCCTGGGTGCTATCTTGCTGTTTTCCTTTAATTCACCAATGAAATGGAGCCACTTTTTTAATACATAAATTCAGACCAACAGTAAGGTATATGTGCCTTAATTGAAAGAAGACGTAAAATATGACACATTCATATAGAGACCTGAACTCTGAAATATGGAGAGCATTACTAGTGACAACATCTTCTTGAGCAATATATTCTGATGACAGAAAAGCCAAAATGTTTTTTTCAATATAGCCAGAACCATAGCATATAGTACTAGAGAGGTATCCTGGTAGGAATAGGATTATATAACTGCATTTAATTTTAATAAAGATCCTAATCTTCCTAGCCACTCAAAGTATGTCCACATTTCTAGTGCAGTAGAAATTTGAGGGATTTGGGCATTATAGAAATGAAATACTTTTTTCTTACAAGCACCCTGGTCAATAATTTTTTATTTTAAGAATTTTGATATGAAAGACGGTATAAAGCGTGATAAACAACTGATTTGAAGTCTGTTAGATATACCCTAGCAGCTTTACATATGTTTTCAAAATAAATCTTCCCAAAGTTTCTTGAGGTAGATTTTCTTGAGGTGTATTTAGGAAACCTCATTATCTCAGACCCAAACCTTTTAAAGCTGATAAGCAACTTCAGCAAAGTCTCAGGATACAAAATCAATGTGCAAAAATCACAAGCATTACTATACACCCACAATAGACAAAGAGTCAAATCATGAGTGAACTCCCATTCACTATTGCTACAGAAAGAATAAAATACCTAGGAATACAATTTACAAGGGATGTGAAGGACCTCTTCAGGGAGAACTACAAACCACTCCTTAAGGAAATAAGAGAGGACACAAATAAATGGAAAAACATTCCATGCTCATGGATAGGAAGAAGTAATATTGTGAAAATGGCAATGCTGCCCAAAGTAACATATAGATTCAATGTTATTCTCATCAAGCTACCACTGCTTTTCTTCAAAGGATTAGAAAAAAACTACTTTAAATTTCATATGGAATCAAAAAGAGTCCGTATAGCCAAGACAATCCCAAGCGAAAAGAACAAAGCTGGTGGCATCATGCTAGCTAACTTCAAACTATACTACAAGGCTACAGTAACCAAAACAGCACGTTACTGGTACCAAAACAGATATATAGATCAATGGAACAAAGAGAGGCCTCAGAAATAATGTCACACATCCACAATCATCTAATCTTTGACAAACCTGAGAAAAACAAGCAATGGGGAAAGGATTCCCTATTTAATAAATGCTGTTAGGAAAACTAGCCATATGCAGAAAACTGAAACTGGACCCCTTCCTTACGCCTTATACAAAAATTACCTTAAGATGGATTAAAGACTTAAATGTACGATGCAAAACCATAAATACCCTAGAAGAAAACCTAGGCAATACCATTCAGGAAATAGGCATGGACAAAGACTTCATGACCAGAACAGCAAAACCAATTGCAACAAAAGCCAAAATAGACAAATGGGATCTAATTAAACTAAAGAGCTTCTGCACAGCAAAAGAAACTAACATCAGAGTGAACTGGCAACCTACATACAAGGGAGAAAATGTTTGCAATCTATCCATCTGACAAAGGGCTAATATCCAGAATCTACAAGGAACTTAAACAAATTTACAAGAAAAAAACAAGCAACACCATTGAAAAGTGGGCAAAGGATATAAACAGACACTTCTCAAAAGAAGACATTTATACAGCCAACAAACATTTGAAAAAAAGCTCATCATCACTGGTCAATAGAGAAATGCAAATCAAAACCACAATGAGATGCCATTTCATGCCAGTTAGAATGGTGATCATTAAAAAGTCAGGAAACAACAGCTGCTGGAGAGGATGTGGAGAAATAGGAACACTTATACACTGTTGGTGGGAGTGTAAATTAGTTCAACCATTGTAGAAGAACATGTGATTTCTCAAGGATCTAGAACCTGAAATACCATTTGACCCAGCAATCCCATTACTGGGTATATACCCAAAGGGTTATAAATCATTCTGCCGTAAAGACACATGCACATGTATGTTTATTGTAGCACTATTCACAATAGCAAAGGCTTGGAACCAATCCAAATGCCCATCAATGATAGACTGGATAAAGAAAATGTGGCACATATACACCATGGAATACTATGCAGCCATAAGAAAGAATGAGTTTATGTCCTTTGCAGGGACATGGATGAAGCTGGAAACCATCATTCTCAGTAAACTAACAACAGGAACAGAAAGCCAAACACTGCATGTTCTCACTCATAAGTGGGAGTTAAACAATGAGAACATATGGGCACAGGGAGGGGAACATCACACACAGGGGCTTGTCAAGGGATTGGGGGCAAGGAAAGGGATAGCATTAGGAGAAATACCTAATGTAGACAATGGGTTGGTGGGTTCAGCAAACCACCCTGGCAAATGTATACCAATGTAACAAATCTGCGTCTTCTGCACATGTATCCCAGGACTTAAAGTACATTAAAAAATAATAATGATGCAAAAAACACCCACTTTCATCCTTCAAGTCTGTGTGTGACCCAATTCTTTCAGGATGCCAGGAAAGAGCTCAAGATACAGAAAGCTGTCACACTGACCCTCTGCCCTTGTGTAAAGGCAGAGGGTCAATTGAGCTTGTTAATACTAAACCATCTGTGGACAGCAAGGCTAAAAGAGCATTGTAAAACTGGGGCTGCAGGCATCCACCCCTAGACAATCCTGCGGGGTCAGAGCCCAAAGCACTCACCCCAGCCTGTCAGGGGTTTGAGCAGTGGTAGCCACCCAACAGGCAAGCCACACCCTGTCGCACATCCTGCAAGGGGGACCAGTGAACTCTCCCATTTAATTTTCCATGAGGCTTATCCTGAACACCATATTCAATGAGGCAAACTGCTCTTTCCCCCTACCTCCATACAAACATTCCCAATTCCCTCTACCTTGTCCTATATAAAATAAAATTTCTCTAGCACTGATAATACTCAATTTATTTAGATATTTTGTGTAGTAAAGAATTTAACTTTGCTCAAAGAAAGCTCTGGTCATTGCCTTCAGCCACTGGGAGGTAATCTCTTAACCCTTTGGAGTATTCTGCTTGATAAAAGTGTCTTTGTTTACCTGGGAGATCAGGATATGCCGTAAGTCTAACAGTTGGATTTATGGTGGGAGCTTTGAATCACACAGAGTAAACCCAACCTCCACAGGGACTGGGGACTGAGGTGGGTAGTTGACCATGTATATGGGATGGAGCCTCAGTAAAGACTGAATGCTAAGTCTCAAGCTTCCTTGGTTGACAATACTCTGTGCTTGTTATTACATATTGCTTCCTGGAGGAGTTATCTCTGTCCGTGACTCCACCAGAAGAAGACAAATGGAAGCTCCACCTTTACAACACTCCTGGACTCTGCCTTGTGCATATTTTCCTGATTTATTTTATCTGTATCTTTTCACTGTAATAAACTATAAATGAGTATAACAATAAACTGTGCATGAGTATAACAGCTTCTAGTGAGTTCTGTGAATCCTTCTAGTGAATTATCAACAAATGTTACTAAACAAATGTAACTACTCAGAAAGGCCGTCTAGGATTTGGCCTAAAGAAGGGAGATGTTTTGGACTTTTCATAGTTCTAAATTGTCTTTCTTTGTGCAGGGATTTAGCTAAGCAGCTGTATAGAATTTCAAAAGAGGAAATGTGAACTTAAAGCCCAAATCAAATATGAAACTATTCACTTGTCGTGGTCTATTGATTTCATATATTCATAGAAAGCAGATTTTCTTTTAAAGCTGCTAATCTCATTCGTATTACATCAATAGTGTAAAGGCTGAGAGAGCGCCAAGAATGTATAGAGGCCCATTCTACTACATCTAACTTACTCTACCTAATAAAATGTCATAATGTATGTGTTTATATGTGACTCCTGACCTCACCACTACTAAGTCAATTAATCTGTTTCAGCTACATTAAAACAATTTCCAGACATCTATGCTTTCATTTATAATTCTGATCAGTTATTTCAATACTGTATGGAGATAGAAGTAGTCTAATTTTCTTACTACTGCTGTGTATATATGATTTGGTTCAGAACTAAGCACAATTGCATCTCTCTGGCCTAAGAAATGCTTATTCTGCCTCTTGCTTTGCATTTATTTTATAATAATACTAATTTATACCTTGTCACTGAGGCTAAAATAATAAATACATACACAATTTTTGAAAGTCAAAATTTTATCTCATCATTCCTATCCAATCAAAATTCTTTTGATTTTACTTTCTAATATTCTTTCTGTTTGTCTGCTCCATATTCAATTCACATTGCCACTGTTTTGTGGAAATCTTTCGGTTCACATCTGCCTGGATTATCACCATGGAATTACATAGTTAGGCGCTGATGTTCTGAGTCTGGCTACTGGATGCAGCTAATTTGGCATCTGAGAAGCTTTCATGTTATCACTCAGATATGGAAGTTTGGATGTGAAACATCTTGGGTCTTCTCAGTAAGCACAATTTGCCAACAAGCAGAAATCTAGAGAGCCGATGGCTAGGAACATAGATGGTGTGCAGCATTCTGGGAGAAGTATAGCACTTACAGTCACAGCAGACCACTGAAATAACCAGTTGTCTCCATACTCCTGAGCCCAGTTGAAAGGCAACAAGCTGGAGAGAGGCAATGAAGCAGAAAATGAAGAAGGGACAAGTGAACATAGCAGACAGGGAAGTCATCCATTTCTCCCACATGCTAAGATCTGCAACCCATTTTACCTGACAATAAACTCAATGAGGCTTTAAAGATGGGCTGGGGCATGAAGTGCCAGATAATTCTCTATTAAGGATAGGTTTTAGTAACGAAAAAATATATATTTGCATTTTATATATATAGGTTTGCCATTGTCATATATATAATTACGCTGTCATTTATACCATTGTCATATATATGACCATGACAAACATCTATATATATAATACAACTTTGGGTTTCAAAAGATGGAGCCTGGCAAAAAGTCCAGGGCTAGTTAAATGTATTAGAATAAAAATCTCGACTTTGTTTAGAGGCTTTTCTCTAGTTTCCCTGTCAAGAAGGAACTATTGGACAAGAGTGAAAAGTAAAGACTATGTAGAATTTAGTGAGAGATTTATATAAAATGGAAGTGTCTTCTAGAAATAAGACTTGGTGTCAGTGATTGGGATTTATCCATATAAAGACATGAGAGTCATTTTCCCTACCCATAAAAGAGAGGGAGTGACTCTGGGTAGCCCTGGGTGATCAGCAGCCTGGAAAACCTTAGTAGTTATGCTAATGCAGAATGGTGGCCACCTGATAGCAGTCTCTGAGGGGGTGTAGGGAGTGAAGAAGAAAGTTTGCCAAGATCACAGTTCACATCATGATGGGATCTGGATGTTTCAGCTCTATCTTCCTGTCTGCCATGTGGCCACCTCTACTCTAGAACCTTTTTGCTTCCTTGATCACTACCCAGAAAAAAAAGCACACGTCCTCTATGAACTCTAATCACCAAGTCTGTCTGGCATGTATGTTAATCTCAATGTTCAGATGGGGCCTGAGTAAACACCTGAGTGCAAGGATCCCTTCTCAAGAACATCTTTCACCTCTTCATTGGATATTCCACCCCTAACTCTCCAACTCCTCATGGTTCAGGGCATCTATTTTAGACAGAGGGGAAGGAAATCCTGCTCTGAGTTGTAACATGTTTTTATAGCTTTGAGTTCCCATGGGCCCTGTGATTTCAAAACCTAAAACCCTTACTCCCCTTTTCAGTTATAACTACCTTTCACTAAGGCATGAATGTGGCAAGTTCTGGCTCCAGACCAAGTGGGAAATAGGTCAAGTTTACAGGAAGTGCCACTAGTTACTGTTTCCAAAGTGTTATCTCATCACAATGTAATGGATTCTTTCTGTCACATGGAAATTAAAGGGCCTCTCCTATTATCATAACACAAGAAAACTGGAGAAAACTCAGTTGCCAAAGAGAACAAATTATATGCTCAGATTACAGAAATAAAGGCCTATAACATCACATACCAAATTGTTTCATTCATTCATTTATTCATTCAACAGATACTTATCGAGCACCTGAACACCTACTATGTACCAGATCATAGGCTCTGGGGATATAGCATGTAGAAATAAACAAAATAATCCCTGCCCTCACAGAGTGTATATTCCAGTAGGAAGAGAGAGACGAAAATTAACTTAAAGCAGTGGTTTGTAGTTCTCCTTGAAGAGGTCCTTCATATCCCTTGTAAATTGTATTCCTAGGTGCTTTATTCTCTTTGTAGCAATTAGGAATGGGAGTTAACTCATGATTTGGCTCTGTGTTTGTCTGTTATCGGTGTATAGGAATGCTTGTGATTTTTACACATTGATATTATATCCTGAGAGTTTGCTGAAGTTGTTTATCAGCTTAAGGAGATTTAGGGTTGAGACGACGGGGTTTTCTAAATATACAATCATGTCATCTGCAAATAGAGTCGATATGACTTCCTCTCTTCCTATTTAAATACCCTTTATTGCTTTCTCTTTCCTGATTGCTCTGGCCAGAACTTCCAATATTATGTTGAATAAGAGTAGGGAGAGACGGCATCCTTGTCTCATGACAGTTTTCAAAGGCAATGCTTCCAGCTTTTGCCTATTCAGTATGATATTGGCTGTGGGTTTGTCATAAATAGCTCTCATTATTTTGAGATACAATTTATTGAGAGTTTTTGGCATAAAGGGATGTTGAATTTTGTCGAAGGCCTTTTCTGCATCTATTGAGATAATCATGTGGTTTTTGTCATTGGTTCTGTTTCTGTGATGGATTATATTTATTGATTTGCATATGTTGAACCAGCCTTGCATCCCAGGGATAAAGCACACTTGATCATGGTAGACAAGCTTTTTGATGTGCTGCTGGATTTGGTTTGCCAGTATTTTATTGAGGATTTTCACATCCATGTTCATCAGGGATATTGGCCTGAAGTTTTCTTGTTTTGTGGTGTCTCTGCCAGGTTTTGGTATCAGGATGATGCTGACCTCATAAAATGAGTTAGGGTGGAGTCTCTCTTTTTCTATTGTTTGGAATAGTTTCAGAAGGAATGGTACCAGCTCCTATTTGTACCTCTGGTAGAATTCGGCCATGAGCCCATCTGGTCCTGGGCTTTTTTTTTTTGTTGGTAGGCTATTAATTACTGCCTCTATAGGACACAAACAAATGGAAAAACATTCCATGCTCATGGATAGGAAGTATCAATATCATGAAAATGGCCACACTGTCCAAAGCAATTTAAAGATTCAATGCTCTTCTCATCAAACTAGCATTGACTTTATTCATAGAATTAGAAAAAAAACTACCTTAAATTTCATATGGAGTAAAAAAAGAGCCTGTATAGCCAAGGCAATCCTAAGTAAAATTAACAAAGCTGTAGGCATCTTGCTACCTGACTTCAAACTATAATATAAGGCTACACTAACCAAAACAGCACAGTACTGGTACCAAAACAGATATATAGACCCATGGAATGAAACAGAAGCCTCAGAAATAATGCCACACATCTATAACCATCTGATCTTTGATAAACCTGATAAAAACAAGGAATGGGGAAAGGATTCCCTATTTAATAAATGGTGTTGGGAAAACTGGCTAGCCATATGCAGAAAACTGAAACTGGACCCCTTCCTTATGCCTTATACAAAAATTAACTCAAGATAGATTAAAGACTTAAATGTAAGACCTAAAACCATAAATACCCTAGAAGAAAACCTAGGCAATACCATTCAGGAGATAGGCATGGGCAAAGACTTCATGACTAAAACATGAAAAGCAATGCCAACAAAAGCCAAAATAGACAAATGGGATCTAATTAGACCAAAGAGTTTCTGCACAGCAAAAGAAACTATCATCAGAGTGAACTGGCAACCTACAAAAAGGGAGAAAATGTTTGCAATCTATCCATCTGACAAAGGGCTAATATCCAGAATCTACAAAGAACTTAAACAAATTTACAAGAAAAGAACAATCAATCCCATTGAAAATGGGTGAAGAATATGAACAGACACTTCTCAAAAGAAGACATTTATCCAGCCAACAAACATAAACAGAAAAAGCTCATCATCACTGGTCATTAGAGAAATGCAAATCAAAACCACAGTGAGATACCATCTCACACCAGTCAGAATGGCAATCATTAAAAAGTCAGGAAACAACAGATGCTAGAGAGGATGTGGAGAAATGGGAACACTTTTACACAGTTGCTGTAAGTGTAAATTAGTGCAACCACTGTGGAAGACAGTGTGGCGATTCCTCAAGGATCTAGAACCTGAAATACCATTTGACCCAGCAATCCCATTACTGGGTATATACCCAAAGGATTATAAATCATTTACTATAAAGACACATGCACATGTATGTTTACTGTGGCACTATTCACAATAGCAAAGACTTGGAACCAACCCAAATGCCCATCAGTGTTAGAATGGATAAAGAAAATGTGGCACATATACACCATGGAATACTATGCAGCCACAAAAAGGATGAGTTCATGTCCTTTGCAGGGACATGGATGAAGCTGGAAACCATCATTCTCAGCAAACGAACACAGCAACAGAAAACCAAACACCACATGTTCTCACTCATAAGTGGGAGTTGAACAATGAGAACATACAGACATAGCGAGGGGAACATCACACATAGAGGCCTGTCGGGGGGTAGGGGGATAGGGGAGGGATAGCATTAGGAGAAATACTTCATGTAGATGATAGGTTGATGGGTGCAGCAAACCACCATGGCACGTGTACACCTATGTAACACACCTGCACATTCTCCACATGCATCCCAGAACTTAAAGTATATTAAAAAATCAAGCTAGATAAGTAAATGAAATATAGTATGATAATGTTAAATTATGAAGAAAAGTAAAGCAGGGGAGGGGAGTGAAAAATTTATGAAGTATTACAGTTTTAAACAGTCAGAAAAAGGCCTCACTTAAAATAGAGATGATCAAATAAAGACATGAAAGAAGTAAGGGAGAATGTAATGTGGATTATTTTTATAACAGTGAGGATAACTACAGGTCACAATTATTGATCCTTTACTATTAAATTATGCATTGTGTTAAAATGTTTATACTTTTTATTTCAGTTACTACTGATAACATCTTCATGACCCAAATACCATTATTAATTTCATTTACAGATGAGAAAAAAGAATGAATTTCTAACTTCACATAGCTACTTAATTCCAGAGCTTAAATGTGAGCACCATACTATCTGACATAAAGCCTCTGAACTTGACTGGTATGCTCCATATGTAAATAGTAATTATGCCCCAAAGAGTCTAGAAAGATGTTTAGTCAATTCGGACAGGCCCCTATATTACTCACTAACTTGCTTGAACTCCTATGGTTGTGTTAAATATGACTTTGTTGCTCTGTCGGTTCACATTTTAGTGTTAAAAAGTTTAACTAAGATCACCATCCCCAAATTCTTTTAAGTTTGGCCTCCTTCTGTTCTTTCTATTCTTAGCATACCCTGGCCAGTGCCTTAGTTTTAACCTGCTACCACCCATTGTTTAAGGGCCAGAGGGCTTCATATTCCCCTTAAAATGAAAGATAAGAACATTGTTTGCCCAATGTTCTTTTTTCTTTTTTTCTTTTTCTTTTCTTTTCTTCTTTTTTTTTTTTTTACAGTGGGGCATTGTTCATCTGCTTACAGTAATCCCTGTTTCAATCTCAAGGAATCCGATTCATCCCTATAGAGTAGGAAGCTAGCAATTTGACAGCAAACCTGAAGGAAGCAGTGTTGCCTACAAGAATCAATTATTAGAGTAAATACTTTGACTACATTACAAACAAACACCCAACATACACATTTATAATTCAATCAAATGGGCTCACAGTAGGAACAACCAGATTGTAGTACCCATCTTAGAATGCTGTTCTAAACAAGCCCAGCCTTGTCTGAAACCACTACATATTTTATTTTCACATGTATTATCTTTGATCCTCAGATTCAGTGAATATGATGTAACCAGTATATTTAAAAGCCAGAACTCAGCAGGGCACAAATTTGGACCTGTTTTATTTTTCTCCAATCACTGCTTTTTAAGTTCTACTTTCTTTCATATACAAACAACCCAGAGATACACCAGCAATTGTATTTCCTAAGGAGATGTCTAACCAAAGAATTATTTATCAGTTTCTCCTATTTGTAGTCACCCTGAATTGCTGAGTGATTCTCTTGAAATTTAAAATTTTCTTCTTTGATTTAGGAGTTTTGCTACCTATATTAGACCTTTAAAACATATGGAGATTATTTAGCACATACTGTTCTAAATTTAGGGGTTCTAACCACAATTCTGACACAAAAGTAAAAATTTCATTCACAACTCCATAACAGAAATATTCAAAATTGTTTCAGTTTCAGTTAGCAGCAGAGTAGCTGATATTGGAAAACCCTCCTACTAATAATTATTTAAAATGCTAGACAAAATATTATAAAACTATTTTTGAAAGTGCTGGAGACTAGGTAATAACTAGAGAGGTTAGAACACTTGAAGAGAGAGAACTATACAGGATGAGGTCCACATTTATGTGTTTGGATTCCTTCCCCTTGATGGGGTTTCCCAGATTTGCTGAGCTGGGTGACAGAGCTTAATCATGACACAGTAGTTTTATTAGGATAAGTAGTCAGAGGTTGGAGTTGAATTACTTTGTAACATTAGGAAATAGTGTGGAAAATTCTATAAAGAAGGAATGAATACACAAGGTAAAAGACCCAAAATCTGGCTACAAACTCTGCTAAAATATTTGGCTGACTCTTAGACTACATAGTCCTGAAAACATATTCTGAGAAGTCCAGGGAAAAATAATAGCTGAAAGTATAAAGGAGCTGATTAGTGATCTCATAAGATCCCTGCCACTAGGATGCAGAGTCGGGAATTCAATCATTCAGAGTTATAGAGGCTTGGTAAACACCTCGAGCTATACATTGAAATCCTATTAAGACTACAACTTAGGAGTAAAGATCATGTCGCAAAACTAAGGGATATATGCTAGTACTAAGGGCAAAACTGAAATGGATTCATCTAACCAAACCTCGTAAACAAGCCTCTCTTTGATCAAATGATCCGCCAGTACTTTAACTGCCTCCCAAAACAAAAAGCAACACTCTTCAGAGAAAGACAAAAGAAAAATAGCAGGCCTCTGTAATGTATTGTCTACAATGTCTATTAATCAACTATCATCAGACATGCAAGCAGATAGGACAGAATGTTAAAATAACTATGACATATGCTAAAGAAAGCATGGGAAAATGTAGATATAATGAATAAAGAAGTTAGAAATTTTAGGGGTGATATTAAAAATGTAAAAAAAGAGAATTCAATGGAAATCTTTGAAATGAAAAATATAACTTTTGAAATTTATTAGATGAAATCAATAACATATGGGACGCAAAAATGAAAAAGGAACAATGAACATAAAGGCAGACTGTAGAAGTTATACAAACTAAAGCCCAAAGAAGACAAAAGGATTGAAAAGAAATAAATAGGCCCCAAGGACTTGGGCATAGTATCTACTTGTCTATCACGTGTGTAACTGAAGTCTCAGAATGAAAGTAAACAGAGAATGAAGCAGAAAAATATATTTGAGGAAACTGGCTAATATTTGTTTTCATATGTGATGAAAAAAACAACTCACAAATTTGGGGGAGCTTAGTTAACCCCCCAGAATAAAACCAGAAAGAAATTCAGAACTAAGCTCCTCAAAGTCTAACTGCTGAAACAAAAGAAAAAGAGAAAAACGTAAGAACCCTGAAAAAGAGAAACATAATATTCAAGGAAAATATGATGACTGAAAGCAGCAGAAACAATGGTAGTCAGAGAACAATGGAATACATCTTCAAAGTGCTGAAAAAAATAAACTGTCAGCAAGAATTCTAGGTCCAATGAAACTCTCTTTGACAAAAGGAAAGCCAAGTCATTTATCAGATAACATAAAGCTAACTCATAGGTAGACATGTTATAAAAGATGCTAAAGATAGTTTTTTATGATGAAGGAAAACAGCATCAATGGGTATTTAACAAGAAGGAATAAAAAGCACAGGAAATGGTAAATATTTAAAAGACTACTTTTTTCTTATGTTTTTAAGGATAATCGACTGTTAAAGAAAACTAATATATTTTCACTTTCATATCATAGGTATAAGTAAAGTGCGTAAGTATACATCAAGAACTCAAAGACAGGTGGAAGTAGGTAGCACTATTCTATTGTAATAGTCTTACATTATATATGAAGTGGTAAAATATTAATTCAAAGTAGATTGTGAAAAATTAAAGATAAATTATAATCACTACAGCAATCATAAAAGAGAACACAAAGAGGTATAGCTTTAAAAAGCCATTAGAAATGAGAGAATGAAATACTAAAATATACGTGTGTGGATAGATAGACGGATAGATATTCAAAAGGAGAAAGAACAAAAGAAACAATGAAGCAAGGAACAAAGGCACAAACAGAAAACAGTCAGATGAAGAATTAAGCCCCTGATATAAATTGTGAATTTATTTATTTATGTTTATTTACTTGACTAGAATAAACATTTCAAATAAAAGACAGAATTGTTTAAAAAATAATCAATATCCGGCCGGGCGCAGTGGCTCACGCTTGTAATCCCAGCACTTTGGGAGGCTGAGACAGGCGAATCGCGAGGTCAGGAGATCAAGAGCACGGTGAAACCCCGTCTCTACTAAAAATACAAAAAATTAGCCAGGCATGGCGGTGGGTGCCTGTAGTCCCAGCTACTTGGGAGGCTGAGGCAGGAGAATGGCGTGAACCCGGGAGGCGGAGCTTGCAGTGAGCCGAGATCGCGCCACTGCACTCCAGCCTGGGTGACAGAGCAAGACTCCGTCTCAAAAAATAAATAAATAAATAAATAAAAATAAATAAATAAATAAAACTTTAAAAATTTAAAAAATTAAAAAAAATCAATATCTAACTAAATGCAGTCTCCAAATGATGCACTGTAAATATAAGCACACAAATAGATTGAAAGAAATGTGTGAGAAAAATATACTATGCCAACAGTAAGCATAAATAAACTTGTGACCATGTATTAGTGTCACAAAAGTATACTTCAGGGCAAAGTACTACCACCAACAAAAAGGATTATTTTATAATATTAACTGGTCAATTCATCAAGAAGATAATAAAAATACTAAATGATATTCACCTAATAACAGAACTTCAAAAACACATGAACCTGACAGAATCAAAAGGAGAAACAGACAAACCCCCAATCATTGTATGAGATTTTTACACCCTTCTATCAATGACTGATTGAACAAGTTGGAAAAAATAAGTCAGGATATCAAAGATTTGAATAACTTTATCAATAAACTTGAACTAAATATCATTTATGGAACTTTGACACAAAGTTGTATAATTCACCTTTTTTATAAGTACACAAATAATATCCACCAACACAGAATAAGTTTGAAAGAACAGTTGTCATGCAGAGGATGTTCTCTTCCCATAAGGAAATTAAATTGTAAAACAATAATAAGATATCTAGAAAACCTTCAAATATTTAAAAACTCATAGGAAAAGGACCAAATCATAAGAAAACTATAAAATAGTTTCTAACTGAATGTTAATGAAACACAGTTTGAGTTATTTTCAGTTTGATGTTATTATAAATAGAGGTCTTATGCATATTTTTGTGCATGCATTTCTGTGAACTCTTGTAAACCAAGTTGAATGGCTGGGTCCTATAATAAGTTTAGGAAGTTAAGCATGTTTAACTTACTGAGAAATTGTACTTTTATAAAGTGATGTAGCATTTTTACTCCCACAGTAATGTATATGAGTTCTAGTTGCTCCACATCTCCACCAGCACTTGGTGAGGTAAGTTTTCAAATTATTTTTTAGTTTTTGTTAAATTATACTTTAAGTTCTGAGAAACATGTGCAGAACATGCAGGTTTGTTACATAGGTATACACGTGCCATGGTGGTTTGCTACACCCATCAACCCATCTACATTAGATATCTACATTAGATATTTCTCCCAATGCTGTTCCTCCCCTAGTCCCCAACCCCCCAACAGGCCCCAGTGTGTGATGTTCCCCTCCCTGTTCCTGTGTGTTCTCATTGTTCGACTCCCACTTATGAGTTAGAGCATGCAGTGTTTGGTTTTCTGTTCCTGTGTTAGTTTGCTGAAAATGATGGTTTCCAGCTTCATCCATGTCACTGCAAAGGATATGAACTCATCCTTTTTTATGGCTGCATAGTATTCCATGGTGTATATGTGCCACATTTTCTTTAGTCTATCATTGATGGGCATTTGGGGTGGTCCCAAGTCTTTGCTATTGTGAACAGTGCTGCAATAAACATACGTGTGCATGTGTCTTTATAGTAAATGATTTATAATCCTTTGGGTATATACCCAGTAATGGGAATGCTTGGACAAATGGTATTTCTTGGACAAATGGTATCGCCACACTGTCTTCCACAAAGGTTGAACTAATTTACACTCTCATCAACCATTCTTGTTGGTGTATAATAATATCCAACGGTGATTTTAATTTGGTTTTCTCTGATGACTACTTAAGTATCTTTTCTTGTGTGAATTGGTCATTTGCATACTCTCTTTTGTAAAAGGTCTGCTCAAATCTTTTGTCCATTTTTAATTAAGTGTTTGGTCTCATTATTGAATCGTACAAGTTTATTTTACATAAAATTTCTTTGTAAAAATGTATGCATAGCTAATATTTTTTCCTTTACATAATCTTGTCTTTTCATTTTTTAATAGTTTTCTTCAAAAAACAAAAGTTTTACATTTTAATAAGGTGTATTTTATCTTTTTTTTTTTTCTTGGAGCTCATGCTTGCTGATTTGTATGTAGAAAATCTTTGTTTACTCCAAGGTTCCAAAAAAATCTCTTACATTTTCTTCTTTATCTATTACATTTATATCTTGTCCTACTCAAGTCGTTTGTATTTGGTATGAGATAAATATTAATGCTATCTATTTTTATTAGGGGTAGCATAAAAATATACAGCTATTTTAGCACCATTTATTATGAAGAATATCCTTTTTCTATTGAAATGCCTTGTCAAACATTAACTGATCATATCTGTACCATTCTATTTCTGATTCTCTATTTGGTTTCACTGATACATATGGCTATGCTTTCACCAATATTAGACTATCTGGACTTCTATAGCATTATGTAATAGTGATGTTTAAATCAGGTAGTGTAAATTTTTCTACTTTGTTCTTTAAAGCACTTTGATTATCCTAGATCATTTGCATTCCCATACAAATCTTACAATTAGCTTATCAAATTCTACCTAAAAATAGTCTACTGAGGTTTTGATTGGGGATTGCATTTAATCTATAGGCTAATTTGGGGAGAATTGGCATCTTAACAGTATTACCTTCACAGTTCATTAAATTGCAAATCTCTCCATTTTTAACCCCTTCTTGAATTCTTCCAATTTTCTATAGTTTTTAAGAAAAGTCTCATATATCTTTTATTAAATTGATTTATAGTTTATATAATTTCATTGTAATTGTGAATAGAATTTAACAAATTTTTATTTCCTATTTCTTCACTTACAGTATGTAATAATGTAATGGATTTTTATATCCTGTGACATTGCTAATTTCACATATTAGTTCATATAGTTGTTTCAGAGATAACAGGTTTTTTACTTAGCACCAAGTCACCTTTAATAAAAATAGTTTTTCCTCCTTCTTTTCTGTATTTTAATGATTTTATTACTAACCTTATTACAATGATTATGGTCACTAGTACAATACTGAATTGTAGTGGTAAGAATAGGCATCCTTGTCTTATTATTCCCCATCTTTGAAGGAAAGCATTCAACATTTCTCCATTAAGTGTAATGCTAGCAAAGATTTTAGTAGATGTCTTTTCTTTATTTCTAGTATGTATAGTTTTTTTGTTTGTTTTTTATCATATATGGACATTGAATTCTGCTAAATAGTTCATGCATTTTCTTCATACAGTATATAAAACTCTTCATATAAATATTTTAAAAACTTGTCAATTTCTATTAAAAATTCGGTTGAATTTTTGTGATTTCATTGATAGATCTGTTACCAAAACTCCAAGGGTTCACTTTAGTTCCTGTTGCTCACCACAGTGAAAGCCAATCACTGAGACAATGAGCATTGCCAGAGACTAAGGTTTTTTATTCAGGTGATGTCAGCTGGGGAAACAGGAGATCTCTCTCAGCTGATTAAAACTGGGGGTTCATTTAGTCGGGAAGGAATGTAGCTGCATGCAAAAAACATGTAGCTACATGCAGGAAAACAGGATTTAGGGAGGGGTAAAGATGCAATCATAAAATCATGATGGATGAGGGCTCTGACATCTCACTGTCTAGATTCAGTGATCTGATGAGTTTCAGTTCCCTGCATAAGAGTCTGTTTTCTGAGGAGGGAACTCAGATAAGACAAATGTACATTTCAAGTTTTAAGAACAGAGAAGGTCAATTTCTATGTTTATTTAAAAAAAAAAACATAAGCACTAGTTCTATGAGACAATTGGGTTGTTTTCAGATCAATTTGCAGAGAACTGACATTTTAAAAATATTGTCTTCCATTTTGCGGAGGTTGCAGTGAGTTGACTGCACTCCAGCCTGGGCAACAGGGTGAGACTCCATCTCAAAAAGAAAAAAAAAATTATCTTCCATTTATAAATATGTTACATCTTTCCATTATGCGGGGAGAGTCTTTCTTCATTCCTTTCTTCAACTTACGTAATGTATACATTTGTTAAAACTTATCAAATGGTCTAATTAAAATAGGCAATTTTATTATATATAAATTTTATCTTTACTTGTTTTTGTAAATACCCCTTTTATTTCTGGTTAGGAACTGGAGGCTCAGAGAGAATGACTAACTCGATACCTAACTCAAAAGATTTTTAAAAGTATCTAAGACAAACTAAAATAGTAATTTCAGTCATCTAGTTCCAATTAATAAGAGCATACTTTCTACTAATATCTCTTAATTATTTCTGAATGTGTTATTTAGTGGTATAAAAAGCAAGGTGTCAGGTGAGCATCAGATATTCCAGAAATAAACACAAACACATGGGGTGATGATACCTCAGGAATTTGTACAAGATTTTTAAAATACACTTTCCAGATTTGTATTTCCTTTATTGCAATTTTTTAAAAAATGCTTTTAGAAATAATCGACACTTAGTGCAATTGGTAACCTATTCATATATTTTTAAAGGAGCATCTTAATTTTCTAATACTAAGGTATATGATAGGAATGATAGTAAAATAACCAATTGGATAACTAAACTCTGATCTATGTGTACCAACATATTTTGCAGAATAGTATCTCTTAGCGAGATCTGTATTTGTTGAATAAAATACATCTGATAGAAGTGGCAAATTAATTTTCTTTTATCATAAATTTTATGTAGCATCAGGAGTTATGAACTAAGTAGTAAGAATAAGAATACTGCATCTAAAATATTGCATCTGACTATGTTTCCCACAGTGTACATAGACCAGATTCATTCATTATTGAAGCAAAGTTGATACAGCTTTCCATTTACCATGACTGAAATATATTTGAAGAACAAAGATGTTCATATAAGATATTTTAAAAATTATTCAAAGCAATAGGATCTTATATCAATCATTTCTACCTTATTGTCAGTGTGAATCAGCAAATTCATTCTAGGGTTACTTCTAATGAAACAAGTGGCTTTGCATTTAACCGTTACCATTTCACAGTTCACTTTTCTAACCAATGCGTCATGGAGAGGGTAAATAGATTATAATCCTTTTCCATGTTATCCTATATGCTGTTTGGAATTAGCTTATTGAACACTTCTTTTTAAGTTATTTGTCTACCCTCTCAGGCCATGATTTCTGTCATCTTTTTCTGAATTTGGCAGATCTCTTGATGCCGAGCTCAACTAGTTATCGGCATCAGATTGTTGAAGTTTTTTTTTTTATTAAAAACCCACACAGAAAAGACAAAGCAAGTAACCATCAGTCGTTTTGACAATGGAAACTCCAGATATGATCTTCAGTTTTTTGAATGGTCAACACTTTCTGTCAATAATGAAATTTATTTCTTGGGAGTTACACAGGGAGTTTTCACCCAGAACATTTTTAATAATTATTTTCAATTTTCTCAGTGTAATTCCATTGCTCTACAGATCAGCAAAGCTCACTTCAATTATACAGTTCTTAAGGTCATCAAATACAATTTTGGTTTTTGAGTCCTTGCAACAAGTATCTTCCTGATATTTTAAACATATTTTGTGCTTTACATTATACTAATCTTAGAATATAAATTTATTCTTTTAGTCTTGGCTTCTCTTATGTTGACTTTTCATAAGTTGCTTTTCCTTCTCTACTGCCACAGTACTGATCAGAGAGCCAAAGGGCAGCAAATGTATTTTAACCTAATTCCAGATATCCCAACCACCATAAAAACTGTAGCCAAAGAAATAAAATGTATTTGAAGAAGACAACATTTAAAATCTTCTCCTGAAGTTGTGGCACAGCACTTATGTTAAAACAGGATTTTTTTTTTCTTTTCTTAATCTCACTTTAAAATGTTACCCTTTTTGAATTTGATTTATGTGGCTGCTGGATGAAGGAGCTCTTTTAAATAATTGCCAAGAGAACAAAATAGGAATCAAAGTGTCAAATTCCCTAACATTATTTTGTAGGTAGCCTTAAATACTTCTTTAATGCCTGTGAGAAATCAAATATTGGTAATCTGTCTCTGTCCATTTCTCCCTTCACAGATAGCTGATGACATGCATTATACTTCCCTGACTGTGTGTACCTTTCATTTTACGCAAAGCCTTTAATCCTTCTCGTTTTAGATAAAATGCCATAACCAGAGTGTAGTAGGTTAAGATTGATTGACAAGTGCATATAATTATGGCTTCAGTCGTGGAGTATGTTTTACAGTTGAAAAAAAAATGCACAACCTTGAAAATAAAGAAGTTGTGCCCTTTCTCTGGGATAAAAGAATCATATCAAATTGGTTCATTTCTTTGCTGGAATGAAATAAAAGATTTCCTGTAACAAAGAACACCACCCAAAAGGCTGCTGGAGGATGTCTTTCTTGACCAGATAATGCTTTGCCAATAAGAAAATCAAAAGAGATAAAAGTGGAATTTTAGGAGCTTGTCCCCTTTTACTTCATTTCCCATTCATAGTTCATACATAGTTGGAAACAAAAAGAACTAATAGTAGAGAAATACAACATTCAAAGGTACAAATTTACTAAATGTATAAAAATTAATGTTCATTAATTAAAACCAAGGATTATACCAGGTTAAACTGGCTTCTCCTACTTTACTTCCAGCCTCATATTATAACAAAACCTACAATAAATTCATGTCATATTTCTGTAGTCTTAGTATTCTGTTTCAATCTAGGTACAAAAAAAAATTATAGATTTAGGATTTTGTGTTAAAATGAAACTGAATGCATCAGTTGGGAACCTTAGATCTAGGCAGTCAGTGGGAAGACAGAGGCTTCACCCGTCCCATGATGGGTATGCTAATGGTATGTCGATTTGTGGGCATCGTGCTTATTTGCTCACCCACTTATTGAAGCATTATTTGAACACCCACTATGAGCCAGGTATCATTCTAGGTTCTGGGAAGACACTGCTAAATCAAACAGTCCCTGTCCTGTAGAATTTACATTCTAATGAAAAAGACCTCTAAGACACTAATAAATGCATAATATGCCAATTGGTGATAAGGGCTTTGCTATGGAGTAAATGAAAACCAGTATAAAGAGGATTGGTATTGTGAAAAGTGTGTGCTATATATACACACACACACACACACACACAAAATATATATTTATACTATATACACTTCCCTGGCCACTTTATATATATACACACACACACCCACACATATATATATAGTGTGTGTGTATATATAGTATGTATATATATAGCTATTTTATATAATATATACATAAATTTATATATATACTACATATAATAGTATATATATAGTATATATAAAGATATAGCTACTTTATATAAATATATAGTATATATGTGTGTATATATACACATATATATAGTGTGTGTATATATAGTGTGTACATATATAGCTACTTTATATAAATATATAGTGTGTATATATAGTGTGTGTGTATGTATATACATGAATAAATATATATATATATATAAAGTGGCCAGGGAAGAAGTCTATAAAAGATGACATCTGAGCAGACACCTGAGGACAGTAAGAGAGTATAATGTGGCTATTCAAGAGATAAACATTCAAATTGGAGAAAATGCAAAGGCCCTGCAGCTAAGTATATTGGATGTGCAAAGAAGGAAGATAGGGGCAATAAAATAGAAGATAAATGCAAAGGAGTGATAAACATGATGTGCCATGGGGTTTGTTGAGTGAGCAGAGAAGTGATAATATAAGGAAATATGACCCTAAAAGGTGATAAGATTGATGAATTCTAGACCTAATGGGTTAAAAATGTTCAGAATCAGGATACAGAGGTACAGTGGCTTTAGAGTAGGAGCTGGGGATCAGAAAGTAGAGCAACTGAAATTATGGGTGGGGTACAATTAATGGTAATGGAAGGGTCTAGGATATGACCATGAGAATGGGTGACTGAGGAAGGTCAGATGACAAGAGTTTAAGAAAAGGACGTTATGAAGTTAAAATGCTGAAATACTGAATGAATCACCTATAAACTATTGAAATTACCAAGGATTATAATAGGATTAATATTGAAAAGAATGACAGGATTAGTTTCTTAAACCTACAGAGAACAAGGAATTGACCCCACAGGCTTATAGATGACCAAGAAGGGTAGAGGGTACTGTGATCTGATGATATAAGTTTCAAAGTGAGGGAGCTGAAGAAAGAGGGGAAAACAATAGTCCGAATAGCATAGAGGAGGTAAGAGCGCACTCAGCCCAACTGAAAGCATATGAAGTTTTAGGAGTTCCTGAAACAAAGACATACAACTTGAGAAAACTGCAGAGGAAGCAGTGTTGTCAGAGGAGAGCAATGTGTTAAAAAGTTTCACTCAAATAAAGAAGGTGATTATAACACTCAATGTTTGTGCTTCTGGAAGATTTTTTGGATGGCAGCCCATGAGTTTAAGAAGGCATTGACGTAGGGTTTAGGAATTTGGGAATGAATGAAACAAGAGTCTGATTAAGCGATAGACAGATGATGGGACAAGGAACAACATCACAATGAGAGGCGGGCTTCTTGCTGAGATTAACATGAAAGGGATTGTGGAGCAGGGTAGACAGTCCAAATAGTCATCTTAGAAAATTGAAGTGGAGAGGCTGGACATGTGGGAGAAGGTGGGGTACCATTATGAGGAACATCAAAGTTCTGGATGGTCTTTTAATTCCTCTTATGGCAAAGGAGAAGATGCATGAGGATCCTTTGCTAGGCTAAAAATGCCCTAAAACAAGAGAAAGATGTTTTATTTCATGCTCATATCAGCATGAAATTTAGGACCTTACACATCATGCACACAATAGCAGTCTTATGAATTGGAAAGATTCAAATCATAGTATGAATTACCAAAAATGAAATTTCAGGCTCTGACTTTGTTAAGGTAAGATCTCCTAATGCTAGGCTGTTTGAAAAACAAAATAGTCTCTTCCTTCTATACAGTGGGTTCTCACGGATGCAGAAAAGCTTGCGTATGTCAAGATACCTCCAATGTTGGCATTTCGCAATGCTCCCAGACAAATAGCTGAGAGAATTTGGGGATAAACAAATCTGGTGGTCTTGCAAAACTTTTTTCTGGCCTATTAATCTTTCATTGTTGTTTTTTAATTCAAAGGCATAAGCAAATTGTATGCATATTAAAAGTGATACTCTTCTTAAAATGAGAGGCTACCAAGCCCCACATTGTCAGTGCTTCTCCTTCCAGTTGCTCTAGATCAAGCTTGTCCAACCCACAGCCTGCAGACCACAAGTGGCCCAGGATGGCATTAAATGTGGCCCAACACAAATTTGTAAACTTTCTTAAAACATTACAAGGTATTTTTTTACAATTTTTATTTTTTAGCTCATCAGCTATCCTTAGTGTTAGTGTATTTTACGTGTGGCCCAAGACAATTCTTCTTCCAATGTGGCCCAGGGAAGCCAAAATATTGGACACCCCTGCTCTAGATTGTCTCCTCAAGACACAGTTTGAAAACCATAGTTCTGGCCCACAGAGAGATTAATTTATGTTATGTTTCTGTTTCCTCACCTAGGGAAAGAGAAACTTTTCCTCTACTCATATATTCAGTGGCTGAAGCCTGTGAATTAAACTGACAAAAGACAAATCAGCAGGAGTAAAGGCATACAGCTTTTATTGATGTTAATGCTTTTACATGTGCAGGGGCTTCAGAGAAAAGAAGTGAAAACCCAGAGAAGCAGTTAGACTCAGAAGCTTATATACCATTTAAAGAAAGGCTGATAAACGTGGAGAAACGACTACACAAAAGAAAAGGCAGTTGGGCTTCTAGGAACAATAAATTTTGGAAAGGTAAATAGATGGAAAACTGATGGAAGGTACAGGTTATTTTAGTAAGGTTTGCTTGTGCAAACTCATCTTGACGCCAACTTTATGTCTTATTTATGGCCAGAAAATTCAACTAGAGAGGGGATTTATAATCGTCCTCAATTTTTAGAAGTTTCTTCTTTTAATCAGATAAGGAACACTCTATCTGTTGATTCTCAATTGCCTTCAGCTCAAAATAATTCTTACGTTTAAAGCAGCATTTTGGGGGGTGGCATATTCTGATCCTCTTCACTTGCAAGGAAATGCCTTCGTTTTGCAAAAGTCTTTTTCCAATTAATAATAAAATCTTGACTTCCTGAACCACAGTGGTTCTGGGGCTATCCTAGAGCTTAGTGGACTAAATTAAATTTGCTTATCACAAGACTACTCTTTAACTCTTTTTGTATTTAGCTAAAAGAACCTCATGTGTCTTCTTTTGCTGGGCTAAGCACTTCTGTTTCTTGGATAATGTAATTTTAGGTGGCACATTATTTTGAAGCTCTGAATGTTGTTTATGAAAAGAAGAATGTTTGAAGCACATGAGCACTGTTATCTTGGATACCATGTTTTTATCCATAATATCTAAAAATCCATGAAAATATAATTCAGCCACATCCTGCCCTAAGAATTCTTTAAAGAATTGGTATGTCTTTTATTCAATAAAGAAAGAGAAGATGACAGCCGTGGAGAGATGATCAATAAACGTATTTTGCAACAACTAATACTTGATAGATAAACTTATCAAAATACTTAGCTGTCATTTCAGAAATTGGAAAACAATATCCAAAAGCAATTGGACACTGATAGGTTATTTTGAGAGAAGCAGAAGTGTAATCCAAAATCCCAGACATCTGGCCGATGAGGTCAAGACTTGGCAAAACATTTCCAGAAAAGACAGCAGGAAGCTGGAGGTAAAGGGAAGTCAGAGTGGAGGAAGCTGTGGCATGGAATATTTGTGTGGAGAGAAAGCTTGGGTAGTAGGGAAGAGAGAAAGGAAATATTTAAAGACAAGAGAAAATAAATGCTAAACCTGGCTACAAGAAATGTATCAGCCATAATAGCAGTAGAAGGAAAGATAACTGATCACTAATTTTTTTTTATTATTGTTAGCTGCCAGTGGATGATGTTGATGAATAAAATGAAAGCTAGAATAATATGGCACCACTGCCTTGATTCAGGCTAGTCAGCAGTTATACCCACAATTTGCTTTTGTAACTACAAATGTCAATATAGTGAATAAGACAAATATTGCCTTAGTATTATTATGAAAATAGTTTTGATCTTTCAGATTCCTTGGAAGGGTGTTGGGGACTCCTAAGAGTCTACAGATTTCACTTAAAGAAGTGCTGCATATATTTTATTTTATGATTTTTGTGATAATCACCTTTTCAATCTTCATTCAAAGGTGAGATTTCTCCCATTCCCCCAACTATGGCCTGACACAGGGAAAATGTCAAGGCAAGCAGCTATGTTTTTTTCTGTGTAGTTCACTATCTAACCCACTGAATGATAAATGTTTCTGATCCCTCTGGGTTTGGGAAGCTGGTTTAGTGCTTGCTGAGCCTGTCACAGGTTTAAGGCTTTCCTAGGTGATTTCAAGGATTCTTCAGGGACACCACTTCTTTTATCTAGATATTGTTCCCCTGAAGTTTCCTTGATGAGTTAGATGCGTCTCTATTCTTTCAGGTCACTTCCTCCTTCTGTAAGTGCTAACATTCCAGTTAGCTTCACTTTATCTCTGGCCAGGATATTTATGCTAGAAATTGGTTACATTCCATTCTATTCCCTATACTAAAAGATTTGTCCTCATTTCCAAAAATATTCTCAAATATTGGCATCCAACTGAAAGAGTTCTGAGTTACATAGTATAATTGTCCATCAGAACAAATATCCATAATACCAACCAACTATAAACTAAGAACAACATTATGCTGAGCAAGAGATATTGTATGTAATTGCTGTAAACAAACATTCTTAGAGTTTCCTCACAGTAACTGTTTTTATATGCAACCTCCAACGTGACCTACAATATTGTCAATTATCATGACCATCTTTATAATCAATATGACTCACTATGATGAAACTAAACACAAAGTAATTAATACCTTTTGTTAGAGTGGCCAAAATAAAATATTTCATCATCTGTGTTTCACTATATTATAATAAAACCAGACTATTTACATTTACATATATATAACACATATACACATATTATTTCATAAAATTATATTTATATATAATAAACATTATTTTACATAATTACATAATTTATGATTGAAATCCAAAAGGTTTAGCCTATTTTTCATAACATTTTCTCAGGAAAAAAAATCATTTATATATTAAACTTGTACCAGGATCAGAAATATTTCAGCAAGATAATACAAACATAGTAATTACATACTTAAAATGTATCCACTAATAATGTACAGTCATTGAAATTTAGCAACAATGTAGGAAATCCTTATCTTTTATATTATTTCAATAAAATCTCAGTGAAGTTTTCTAAGTAATTTTACTTTAATTAATATAAATAACTCTTCTAATAAATTTAATTTAAATGCCTATTTAAGACTTAATTTAAAGTGCTGCTCTCTAAACTGTGTAGTCTGACCATACAAATGTTCTTAATGCCAGAGATGATTTGTTCTTTGAAATCCTCAGGGAAAAAAATATATAAAAAGAAAAATGGATCAGCACATCCTTAGTAACTAAACCATTATTTACTTACTACGTTTAGTACATGAGAGGGATATTGTCAGACGGCTCACTTCTGCGATAAAATTAAATCACATCAGCATTTTTCACACCCAACAAAAGAAATATGTAATATATATAGAACTGTACTTCCTTTTAAAGAAAAAAAAAAATCACCTTCTCAGCTCAATAGCCTACCTTAATCTGGTGATTAAATTCCAAGGATGGGTGATCTTGAGCTGTCATAAAAATACAAAGTGTATCCATATATTGGATTTTATTAATCTCCTGATTTTGACTGCCTTGGTTTTATTCTTTGAATAAGCTAGAAAAGTCCATTTATGGTTACATTCGAAAGCATAATTATTATGATTAAAAAGTTGCAGTAACTTATGAGCTGTAAAACTAGTAAATTATATCCAGTCTGTAAGTAGAACTAATTATAAAGCTGTTGCTTGATTAAAGTGTTTATACTAAAGAGTATTAAAGGGATTAGTCCAAAGCTTTACATCCTGCAGCACAGAATTAATATGCGGGATTTAAACACTCAAATTAATTCAGGTGCAGCAAACAATTATATGAAATAGGAACACTCGACCCAGCTAATGACCACACTAGTCCACCAAGCTAATTTATAATCATGTACTTATTGACCTCTCTGCATGTTCACAAAGGACTGTTCTCATGCTAATTCCTGCCTGCAAGCCGCTGTCATAGCCCTGTGTCTAGTCATCACAGTGATTAGTACCAGATGGGAACAACAGACTCTGCTTCCCTAATATCATTGCTAGTTTTGTTGCAGTGAGACATCTCATCTTGCAAGAAGTTACATGTAAATGATAAACTATATATAATCGGCACCATTAAGAAGAAGCATTTAGCAAGAGCTTACTATGAAATTTCTAGTGTCTTCACCAGAGAATCTAGTTATGCTCCAAACCTGACCTTTGTGTTTATCAGCTAATTGGAATAAATGTGGGGAAGGAGAGAGAGATTAAGTCAAAATAAATTAAACTGGATGAATAAATTAGTCCAGTTTAATATTTCTGTATCTGACAATCAAGCTAATCAAAACACACCCCAGTCCATGCTTGCCCTTCTTCAGGATTTCTTTTTAGGTCAATGAACCCAGTCTGGGTCCCCTGACATTTATTCATTAAAAATTTTCATCAAACATTTCTTAAACTCCTACCTTGTACATGATGAAACATTTAAAAAAATATATATATATATAATGCAACACTTGCTCCAATGAACCAAGAAGCATGCACTTTGTAGGAAAGAGAAGGTAATTTTACTATTAGCTATGCATAGATTTGAAAGAGTATTGGCATAGGAGAGGTACAAATAATTTTGTGAGTTCATATACAGGAAGATGATACCACAAGTAGGGCAAGTGTGCTATATAAAGCATTAGACCTCAAGCCCAAAGAAATGGGTTAGAATTAGTCTGCTTGTCTTACTAGATGTGTGACTTTAGAAAATTGCTTTAATGTACCTGTGCCGCATTGTTGAGAAATTTTATTTTATACCTATTTAACAGAATTGTTGAATTGTGATGAAATCTAATTTCTCAAATGCATATAAAAGATCATTTTTGCTGTTACTAGCTATCTCACCACAGACATGGCTGGTAAGGTGATCCACTGAGAACAAATACGACTTGTCTGATTTCTTAAATTCATTCATTCATTCATTCATTCACTTATGGCTGTTTTGGACAGAAACTCTTTTGTCCTGAGAGAGGGTAACACAGCAAGCAAGAATGATACATTTATCTTCCCTTGATGCAGATTTTTCACTAGGCTGTCTTTATCTTCAAGGAAGGGTAAAAACATGTTGTAAAAACCCAGAGGCTGTTTCTGATGAACCATAACCAATCTGTATAATGGACAGTATGAAACTAACAGAGTGTGGGCTTTGAGGATGCACCCCCATAGGGAAAGCTGGAGTATATCTGGAAATATACCAAGGGGAAGCAATCTAAACAAATGATTCTCAGTCTGAGGGTCAGAAGCCTGCCTTTGAAAGCTGTCTTTTAGACAGTTTGTGACTACTGCAGTATCGAGACCACAGCAATTGCCCAGGAGTGCTAATGAAGCAGGATATTTCCCTGACCTCTTTGTGGGTGGGAAAGGGAGTGCATGGGAATTAGAACTAGCCGGCCGCTTTGATGCCAACAGGAGCGAACTCCACTCACTCAAACCTGCTGTGTTCCACCCCTTGCAGGAGGGTGAGTGCAGGTGAGCAGGTGCAGGAGCCAGGTTGTGCGCTTTTGAGCACAAGCAAGAGCGAACTCTGTATCGGCCCTGCCCCGGCATCTAAGGGAGGGTGATTGTGACCCTGGAGCACCAGAGGAAGTGTTACAGTACTCTTTCAGCTCTGCTGTCTGTGGATGGCTTAAGTGTTAACAGCTCATTGGAGGGTCAGTGTGACAGCATTTTGCACCCGCATTCATGGCACCCGGGTTCTTGTCCGGTGTCCAGGAGGAATGAAGTTTCACAAATTGAAGACAGTAAATGTGGGGAATTTTATTGCTGATGAAAGTGGCTCTTAGCAGGAAGGAGAGCAGAAAGGGGATGGAGTGGGAAGATAAATTTCCCCTGAAGTCCAGCTGTCCCAGCTAGACTCCTCTCTGAAGCTACACTGTCAAGCTGTCCCTCTGAAGTCAAGCCACTTCTCTCCAACATCCAACGATAGTCTCTGATGTGTGACTGCTTCTTCTCTCTCTGCCAGCTAAGCCCGGGATTTTATGGGCACAGGATGGGGAGTGGAGCGGCCTATGGGTAGCTTTGGAAAAGGCAACACTTGAGTAGGAAAACAGCGATGTCAGTTCTCACCCTGGGCCATGGTATTGGGTTTTTCAGCTTGAGGTTGTGGCCCTCACGGGGGACCTACCTTCTTCTACCCAGAATTTCCATGCTGCTGTCCCGATCACTACTGGACCATAAAACTGACTCCAGCTCCCCAAGAGACCACTCCCTATAACAAGAGTAAGACAGAAGAAAATGGAAAATTATATGAATGAGGCTTAGGCTTTAGGACTTCTCACCTGGCCAGGCCTCTCCAGGAAGTTAAGGCATGTGATCTAAAGTCATACTGAATCCATAATGTGTTTAATAATCATATTGCTGAATGAGTGAATGAATTTGTCTTGGGTCATTTTTACCTCATCCCCACTTTGCCCAACTTCTCAGCAGACTGGAGGCAAATTATATTTAGGAAGCAATGGATTCAGTAACCTTCTCTTTAATGTTTGAATAGCTTACTTTGAAAATTATTTCAGAAGATGTTGAGAAATCCTACATGCTTGATAAGGAAGTTTTGCTTCTATATTTTATTAGCAAATAAAGGTCTTATTATTTTAACTTTTTGAGGCTATGGTTGTCCTCAGATCCACAGGAACTGAGTAATTTGGCATCTAGCCTAGTGGCTAAAGGCTATCTGAGTCAATCCTACAAATAGGCCACACCAGAGTCACACAAAAACTAAACTATATGGTGTATAACCTGCTATTGTGTAGATTACTCAATTTTAACATAATATCGTAACAAAAATTTGCATTTTTATATACAAGAGATTTTGAGGAGCAAGAGACAAAGATGGTGGATTTGTACTGACAGTAAAGATGGGGAAAGGGGTTCCCAGATCATAAAACTGTATGCTTCTCAAAGTAGAAAGTTTTCTGATTCTCAGAAATCCTAAAACTTGGCATGAAGTCTTGGGCAAAATAAGCTGCTAAATAATTACTTGTTTCTAATAAAACTGATAAAGATGATCAGCTGGAGAAGAGATAATACAATTTCAGGAGCTGTTTGAATGGAACAAGAGCCTGAGGTCACAGATGTACTCTTGCAAGAAACCTGCATGGGAGTGAGGAAGCAGAATAGGGTTGGGAGAAAGGAAGGCAAAGCTGCGGTTTCAAAGAAAGTCTAACTTCAGCTTATTTCTATGGGGAGCTTTGTAGTATAAATTTTAGCACTGAGACTGTTCCACTTTAGGAATGGGTTGGGCTTTTATCTACCACATTAGTCAAGCATTATCTAGGGCCTACTCTTGGAGAAGGAGGCATGCAGAGACCCTCAGTCATCTTCAGGTGGCTCTGTCGGTCGAGAATACTTGTAGAAGAGGTATATGGGTGTGAGCCATCATCAGCCAACACTCACAGCAGCTGAGGCATGGGTGTCCCAGCCTGGTAAAGAGTCCCAGTGGCAACTACTACAAAAGTAGACCAGATATTCCAGGTCCTAGCTTGGAAGGCATGAGAGAAAAAGAAATAAAATTGCTGGACCATGGAAGAAAAATTTACTCCATGAGTACAATTTAAAAGTATAAAAAAAAATAGTTATTCTTAAACATAAAGGTTTCTTAACTACATTTGCTAACTCTGTGGCAGGCACTAGGCTACAAAATGTATGTGTGTGTGTGCATACATATATATATGTATTTATGTATGTATCTGTATATATAGTTTTCTCTAACCCTAACAAAAATTCAATGGAGATATCATTGTCTTCATTTTACAGATGAAGAAACAAACTCAGAAAAATCACATATCTATTAAGCGGTAGTTATGACAGTCAGATTTGGGTCTATCTGACTCCACAATCCATTCCCTTGGAACATTAAGTCATTTTAACAGACTGTTTTATAAATATTAAATATTATTATATCAATAAAATTCTGGTATGTTCTCTGAGTTGATGTGAAACATTTTCTTTCTAAATGTATTTCTTTATACTTAAAGAAAAAGGAACCCACCAAGGACTCCAAGATTGAGTTTAATATAATGCCCACTGAAATAATGTGTTTTTAGGATGTAAAAACATCATAGTTGTTCCCTGGAAAAGAGAGAACTGTCAAATTAATGAGTGGGTTAAACTCTATTAGAAGTTTTCCTCTAAATGTGCACTGTAGACCTCTAGGGTCCCTATATATTCCTTAAAAAAAAAGTATTCTTCTGTGAAATAATTTTGGGAGAACTACATATTTGATCTGCCTCCTGGAGAGCCACAAAGCACATTACCATACTAAAGGCTCCAAGTAATCCTGAATCAAGAATTCTGATGAACTTTTTAACCTTCACAAAATGATTTATCCACACAATTCTTTTTGGAAAATTTTATAAAACATTTATTAGCATTTCCCAAGATACTAGGAGTCTGTGGACCTTGTTTTAGGGAGCACTTGTGTACTGTGTATGAATGAATCTAAAGGTCCTCTTCCTTATGAAGAGGAAAATGTAATAAAACGTATGAGGAGACTAGAATCTGGAAGTGTTAGCAGAAGGAACAAAGGGATTTGGCAGTAACAATTTTCCATTCTAATGGGGGCACAGGGCAGAGGGAAAGACAATGAAAATTGATAAAAAGCTCAGCACTGTGCACAATGACATGTCTATAATTTAGGAAGAATTTGTGCCATATACATATTAGGTGTAAATCAAACAAGTATTTCACAAATGTTCCAATGGGGAAAATCAGGTGAAAATATATTTGAATTATGCAGGGATAGAATCATGGTAGACAAATTTGATTATCATGAAATAAAGAGACAGAATAGAGTCAAAATCTTTGACCAAATTATAATTCCACCACTCCTAAAATGCCAGTCTCTTCATTCTGTTTCTTTCCATGCATGTGAAACAGGACTTATGCTACTGTTAGGGAATGTTTGCCAAACTTCTTACATAAGTGATTTTAAAAGAAATAAATGTTTTTTATAAATATTAAGTATCTTATGTAAAGAAAAATGTTGTAAACAATTTTTGGGATTACTAGAAAATGGTACTTTGTCTCCTAATGACTTTTCTTCTTTATGCTAATGAGCACAGGTGGGCAATCTTCAATGAACTATGAGATGAAATTTAGATAAGTATCATGCCAACTCAAACTACATGGAATTTTTAAGGTGAAAATATAATCAATTTGTGTATTGATTTAACCTTCTTCCCCCCTGTGGAGTCAATTCTCTAATTCCCTAAGCGTTTGTGTCTCAATTAGTCAGTGTTTTGGGTTGAATGCTCTTCGCTGAGCAGGATTCTGCCTGAAAACATCTCTTTGAGTCCGGCATACTCTAACAAAAGATTAAACCTGTAAATCAGATAAGCAAGGTCATATATCAAGTAGATATACATCTGAGTGAAAATTAATGAACTTGAAGGTGGAAGTTCAGGATAGAATATTTGAATGAGACAAGTAGCAAACTACTTCCCTATTCTTATGAAACTAGTCAAATCTGTACCTGCACTTTAGAAATATAAACAGTGACTCCAGATTAGCCAGATGAAGGAAAAGGTATCTCTTTCAAAATAGTCCCAGAACGACAGTTCAATAATCATAAGAAATTTGTTTCCAAAGCTCAGCTCAAACAACAATTCTGTGTGCAACAATACTAATTTCTTTAGGTTGGGCACCTTATCTTTTTCTTTTTGTTTGCTTCTGTCAGATGTTTCTCTAGCCATGGATTATAACTATGGCATCATTCTGACAGATATATGAGGGCGTATATATGGGCATGTTTGAGAGTTAGGCAATAGAGACTTCAATTGACTTTCATAATCTCTGTCTAAAACATTTAGAAATTATTGTGAAGGATTCATGGATTTACAGAAATTTGGTCAGTACAGGAATGTAGAGCTTCTAATTAGGGAACTGAAGGCCACAGTTCATCACATACCACAGCCTAAGCAAAGGAATTCATGACAACCATGTTAGTTTCATTTCTTTTGTGTGTTACCTCACCAACTTTTAGATTATGTTGACCATTGCTTTTGATAATTGTATTTTATGCTTATAAAATATTGTACTATTGTAATACCTGTTATGTTTATTATATAGTTACTTCTGGTTGCCTTTCTAGTTATGTAGAACAATATTATGGGAATAAAAATGTTGCTTCATATTAATTTTATTCTCATTTTAAAATGTGCATGTTTATGTATATGTACATATATAGAATAGATGTTACATAACATCATATAGTTGAGTCACACCCAAACTACCTAAAATGAGGTGCTTAGATAAACACTTAAAAGTTGATATAATGAACTGAAGAAATAAAAGTATATGGACCACTTTAAGCAATGAAAATGTCACTTGGAAAGATTCCGGAAGAAAAGGAAGGCAAGAAACTTTTACTTCTATAATGTTTCAATCAACCCTCGGGTGATGCTCTGGCTTTTGTGCTGATAGCCCAGAACACCGAATCTCAATATTTTTCTTACATGCAGATCTTGCTGTTGGAAATTATGTGCTCCTGAGGAGGCCTATCTTAAAGGGCTGTTAAGTAAAATCAAAGCTATACATGATAGATTGTGGCTGATAAAATGAATATTGCATAGTGTTTTATCTCAGATATCTGTTAACATTTTCTATAAGGTTTTTTAAAAAATATCTAAACTGGCCAGGCGCGGTGGCTCACGCCTGTAATCCCAGCACTTTGGGAGGCCGAGACGGGCGGATCACGAGGTCAGGAGATCGAGACCATCCTGGCTAACACGGTGAAACCCCGTCTCTACTAAAAAATACAAAAAACTAGCCGGGCGAGGTGGCGGGCGCCTATAGTCCCAGCTACTCGGGAGGCTGAGGCAGGAGAATGGCGTGAACCCGGGAGGCGGAGCTTGCAGTGAGCTGAGATCCGGCCACCGCACTCCAGCCTGGGTGACAGAGCGAGACTCCGTCTCAAAAAAAAAAAAAAAAAAAAAAAAAAAAAAAATATCTAAACTAAAAAAATGAAGCCTTCCTAAAGTAGTTTAGATTTCAGAAAATTTTATTTAACCAGTAACTACACAGAACAGACGCATTTATGAAGCTTAGCTAAAACTGATGCTATTGCATGAGTTGATATATCAGTGAAATGACTAATGTGTAAGTAAATTACAGAATTAAATTGTATTTGCATCATACAAATTCGGACTTTGTATATGGATTGCTTTTATGTGTTAAAACATGGCAGAACGTATAGCATTGGTGATAAAATGAAAACAAGTACTGCTGTCTTTCACTTGTCATTGAATACAGACTTTTGAAATGAAAGCTGTAATAGCATGAAATATCTCCAAGAAAAGGAGAAAGAAGAAGAATGAGAAATAAAGAAAATAATGAGAGAAGGAAAAAAATAAATAACAAAAAAGGGAATGTAAAGACAGGTGATAAAACAGGGCATAGATTTATTCTCATTCAGAGATAGCATCCAAGAATCACTCATTAATGTTTTTTAAACATTTACTCCAAATTCCAGCAGAAAAGCATCCTGTGTACAGATGAGCAGCTTTGTGTAGGCTAAGAACCCTGTCTTCATTGATCCATTGCCCAGATTCAGGGTATTGGAGGTCTCAGAAACAAGAAGAAATCACCTAGGCAATCAGACCAGTCAACCCAATAATAAATAGAGTAATAAGAGCCGAAGCCCTATTTCTCCATGTGCTGGGATATCAGTTTTGCTCAGACTACCTTCACATCAATCAGGAAAATGTGAATTCTTTAGTCATTTAACATGATCATCGTGTTGAACTCTCATCCTCTGGATAGAAGAAAAACATTTTCATCTAAGTTTATAGTTTAAACATTATAACGTTAAATAACCCTTATCTAATATAACAATCTATTCCTCTAATTTTAGTTAGTTTAGGTTAAAAATAATCTTTTATGATTTTCATCACCCTCACATTTCCTTTCTCAGTAGTGTGTGGCTCCACAGAAGTGGGTGTGTCTTACTGCACTTTTGTGGCATTGGCAATGAGGAGATTCTTGTGCACATGGTATTCTTGTACTGTCTTGAAGTTCCTACGATCTCTGTGAAAATGATCCTTGTCTGCCTAGTTGCTGCTTGTCCTGCAGGCATTTAAACCTGGTGTAACTCCTAAAGGGCTTTCCTTTCCCTCCCTTTCTCTAATCCCTACCTCCTCCTCCCTTGCTTCTCTTTCCTCCTTCTCCTCCTCTTCCTCCTTCTCCTGTCTTCCTGTCTTTCAGGCCAAGTGGTGCTCTGAGGTTGTCTTGGTATCATCTTGGCTCTTACAGGTGCAATATCTTTCACTGAGCTCATGGTTTATAAATCCACTCCCAGCTATGCTGTCAGATCCTCTCTCCTCTCACCAGCAGTCTCCAAAGTCAGGCCACTAACTTCCAGGTTAGTTACAACCCCTTACTATCTTAATAGGAACTCCTGAGTCCTCCCTGTGATGCAGAGGATCCAAGGACTACTCAAAACATTAAACTTTCGCTCTCCTTCTGCCATACCATTCTATGCCACAGACTACATTTGATGGGGTCACTATCTTAATAGGTAAAAGTGAGAGACAGTTTGGGACACAGTTCCCTCTATATTCCCACACGTGAATTAGACAAAAGCCTCATTCTTCAGGCATCCCTCTACCAACATTTGTATCTCAGATGAGGGAGACTGGTACGCATGCACTTTTATCTTCTGCCTTTGTCTCCCAATATTTCCCAGGTATCCCAGCATCAAAACATGGGATCTATGCCACCTTCTTCCAGTCTGGTGGGGATCTATATAACATAAAACTTACGGTTGGCCTGGCATGGTTATTTATATGTTAGTGGAGGAGACATAAAGGTCTAAAGGGAAAAAAGTTATTCTCTGAAAAGTCTGGCTCACTAGACTATTATTATCTTGCTATAAATTCTACTTTGAATGGCTGAAGCAAATTATTCTCTTTCTGCCCTCCACCTGTAACAACCCTAACTCAACAGTTGCATCTACCTCCTCACTACAATACTGAATAACTCTGGTTGACAGGGGGAACATCATGTGCACAAGAACAAAATGCAAAGCAAATTTTATTAATGTCTTTGAAACTATTCTCCCTGTTGAGTCTTCCATTCCTCTGGCAGAGCAAGGAGAAAAAAAAAAAACGGTGGAAAGAAACCCCTGTGGAGCTCTCCCCATCTGCTCTCTTTTCTGGTGCCCTCTCACTATTTCTCCAAGCATCTACTCACAGCATCTTAGAGTGAGAAGCAGCTACCCTGTTGTGAAGTGATCACTGGATACCAACCATAATACAATGGTGACAGAGGAGATCCTGGTGGAAATATCCCCACACAGCAGCTCTGACCTTGGTTCATTTTGTATGCTCTTAGATTTTTGGCCTGATCTTGATTTGAAATGGGAGTTTAGAAACAGGAGAATAAAGGCAAGAAAACCACAAGCTGAAACCATCACACTCAGCTACCTACAGTGATTCACAAAAATGCCCCCTAGGAGGGAGACAATGACCTCCAGTGCTATTGATCCTTGTTTCTATTCTGAGGATACATCTGTGGACAAACAGCCTCCTAATAAACTATTGTCAAAAGTTACTTATGCCAATTTTTGGCCACATATGCTTCTCTAGCGGTCCATGCTTCCCAGGTTTTCTTCCTTCACTGCTATTAGTTAACCAGAAAGTGAGAGTGTGATGGATGAGAGAGAGAGAAAAATGTTCTCTTAGTCATGAGATAATTCCAGAATGATCACTTTTAGAATTTCTGTCTTGAAATCACCCTGAAACTATGAAGAGGTCTCCTTTTGGCAATTTATGCTACACAAATATTCAAGGTTCTATTAGATGTGAATGGAACAGAGATGAACAAATCAAGGTCTCTTGCTTTAAGGAACATGTAACCTGTGGAATTAGACTGTCAGGTACAGAATTATCTAAACACAAAGCAATGCCATGGGAGAGGTACACAAAAACATCATGAGAGCAGAAAAGAAAGTGAGATTAATTTCACCTGGAGAAATTGGTATAGGTTGCATGAAGAAAATCACCTCCAGCTGAGCTTTGAAGGGATGCACAATTTTAATAAACAGCAAGAATGGAAAGGACATTAGAAATACGTGAACAAATCTATACTTGGATATTTTGAGGTCACAATGTTTTAATGACATTAGGAATAACTCAGTGCAGTGAGCTGTGGGAGGCAGAGGAGTCCAGGGAAATAGCTTGGGTCAGATCACGATGAATAGCTGACAGTTTGGATTTTATTCTGCAAGCCACTGGGAGCTTAGGACATTTTGAGGATGATAGCTTGATCTCAAAGCAGGGATATAAATACAGCTCAATGCAACTTGTAGAAAATTAGAGAAATAACAGATATTATGATGAAAAATTAATGAAATATGTTCTCTTTCTCTTTGCATGTGGATTACAATTAAAATTTATTATCTTTTCTCACTGAATTGGAGACTGGTTTTCTCACTGGTTTCTTTTAAAAATAAGTAAATAATTCTCAGAGGATATCAGTGATGCTTTTCATAGCATAGTCTTAGAAATAAGTGTATTTAATTTCTAATCTATTCTTGAAATGTTACCTAATAACAACAACAACAAAAAACTACACACAAGAGTGTTTTATGGTAAGAGTTTTCAGTGCTAAAAACTTGTTTGGAGTTTTGGAAGAAGGCTAAGAGATCTGGCTTATGAAGTATGTCTTTCCTGAACTTACCATTCTTATGGAAATTCATCAGTGAAGGATGGGAGTTATCGATGGGTGGTTAGGGTAAACTGATAGATGAAAATTGAGACATTTGACCAAATACTAGACCCAACAGAATGCAGATATTTCATTAAAATAAAATGATTCCATTGCCACATCTTACATAGCCAGCTGGCAAGAGCTGATTCATGCTTCTTTTCTGTGTAAAAAGCAGAACATGCACACCTGCGTAAACACACAAAGTTGGAAGTGGTAAGGGCAGCTCAGGATGGGATCTAGAGAGTGTGTAGCTAAGGTCTTTAAGGTATGCAACTCCCGCATTCAAAAGGGATTGAGTAGGATCAGCTCATGGCAGAAACTCACTCGTGTCTCTGTGTGTTGAATTTCTCACACTAGAATGGTTCTCTCTCAAACTTTATGTGAACTAATAGCCATTCTTTTCCCTGACATTAGCTAATTTACTTCTTATTTGATATACCGTTCCTTTTTAGAGCTGTACTGATTGCTAATGATGGAACAGGAAAGAGACTTGCAAACTCATGCATATGGGAAATATTAAGTGCAGATGGGAAATATTAAGTTGGGAAATCCATTATCCTAGAATCAATTACTTTGCCTATCATTAGAATGTTTATTGAAGTAAACAACATGTTCTAAAGTAAATGTGGTACAAATTACTACCTCCAGGATCAAATTAGACAATAATATTTATTTGGGGTCAGACTTGGACTTGAATCTTGGGAAGTTTTAAATTTAATTCAAACAAGTTAATTTTGACTGCTAAATTGGGATACAAGCATTTTTAATGACCTTTTAAAATTATTTTGTGCAATTTGGTTGGAAATGCAGCTGAAAAATATTTTAAAATAAAAGGTACTTTTTCACTAAGACAAACTTTATGGCTTACAAGAACAATAACAACTGTGCTCATTAAATTGTGTGGCTTATGAAGAGACAGTCCAAAGTAAGAAAATAAGTCTCCATATGCAGTACAATACAATAAACCTAGAAATGTCACTCTTGAAATATATTATTTTAGACTTGTAATTTAAATAAGGAAAATAAAAGGAAAAAGAAAGTAGCCTAATTAAATATTCTCTCCGTTCTCTTTCTATGCCTCCTCTTCAGATTTTCTTGTCTCCTCAATTAATTCTCCATCTGCACTGGGTATTAAGGACATCTTTTATTGATAATGGTTTTAAACAGCTGTTAGGCCCTATATTTTTATATTTGTTACAGTGGTTTTGATAACTGTAATTCTGGTTAGTACTTTCTGAAGGAGAAACACTTATTGGTGTAATGACATTTTAACTACCATGATGATTTAAGCCCCATAGCCAGCACAGGTCTTGGGCTGCACTCACTATCAGGGGCTGTTTGGAACTTCCCTGCTGAGCAATATTAGACAAATCCTGACTTGCTGATCTAGACAAGCTTCCAAGAATGTTTTCTCTGTAGTCAGAAGTCATGTTAAACTTGGAGAGGGAAGTGCTATTTCTTTTACGTCACTTATTACACAATGAAATTATTCTTTAATAATATGTGCCTGTTTCCAATAGAATGCAAGCTCCATGATAGCTTACCTGTCTTGTCTGCCTTTTTATCCCCTGTATCCACCACAGTAGATACTTATTAATATTTGTTGAATGAAAGAATGAATAAGTGAACAAGAAGCAGAACAAATATGGTATTTATGGATTTCTCAATCAATGTAGGAGAACGGAAATAGCAAAATACAATTATGTTTTAGGTGAATTATTCATTTCAATTTATCAATTCTCTGTGACAATATCTTATTTTTTATTTTGATGATTATAATTTTCCAGTGGTTGTAATCACTTGTTTTTTATTTCTACCTCTTCTGGAATTTTTTGACTATTGTGCTTTATGTTTTTATTGCTTTTTAATAGTGTTACTATTTCATTTTACCTTCACTTATTCTAAGTTAACGTATTGTAACTCTTGGCCTAATTATTATCAATAGCTTTATCTGGAGTGAATGTATATCCCAATTGTATCTTCTTTTCTTAGCATTACATGATTTAGTAGATGTTGGGATTTTGATTTTCAGATTCATTTTGAGGGAAGTTGTTTTGTTGTTCTTTTTTTGGTTTTTATTGGTGTGTCTTGGTGATATTTTTCAATGTTTTTAAATTTATTGAGGCTTGTTTTATGGCATAGCATATGGTCTACAGAATGCTTCACTTGAGACCATATATATTGTGCTATTGTTGGAATGGATCATTGTATGGATGTCAAATAGGTCAAATTAGATATGGTGTTATTCAAGCCTTTTGTAGCTTTGCTGATTTTTCTGTCTAGTTGTTCTTTCCATTACTGAGAACGGGTATTGAACTCTCTATTAATGTTGAATAGTCTATTTCTCCTTTCTATTCCATCACTTTTGCTTTATGAATGGTGGGCTCTGCTGCTAGGTGTATATTATTTACAATTGTTATATCTTCCTCATAAATTGACCCTTTTGTCATTATGAAATGACTTTATTTCAAACAGTATTTCTCATCCCAAAGTCCATTTTTTCTGCTATTATAATAATATAATCCATCTAGCTCTTTTATTGTTACTGTTCGCATGGTGTATTTTTTCATCCTTTTACTTTCAATCTATTTAAATCTAAAGTGATTATTGATGTGACTGGATTTATTTTTGTCATTTTGCCATTTGTTTTCTATACGTCTCATCTTTTTTATTTATTTGTTACTCCTTTCTTTTGTGTTAAATAGGTATTTTTTCAATGTATTATTTTAATTCCTTTGTTGGTTTTCTGTATATATATTTATTTTCTTAGTATTTGCTCTAGGAATGACACTATGCATTTTAACTTATTATAATCTACTGCAAACTAATAGTAACTTAATTCCAGTAAAATGTAGAACTTAATTATTGTTTTATTTACTCATCATTTAAATCAGTTAAGAGAAGAAGAGAGAAAATATATAAGTATACTGTCTTTTATATTTACCTCCATAATGTCCTTCACAGGTACTCTTTATTTCTTTAGGTAGATTTGAGTTACCATCTGGTGTCATTTTCTTTCAGCCTAAAGAGCTCCCTTTAATATTTCTTGTAGGGTAGACTTGTTAGCAACAAATTTGCCCAGGCTTTATTTCACCTTTATCATTTAAACTTTTTTATTTGGAGATAGTTATAGGTTTGCATACAGGATATTACAGAGATACTCACAATGAGACCATCTTGTATAATATCACAACCAGGCTATTGATAAGGATGCATCAAAACACAGCACATTCCCATTACTACAAGGATGCCTAATGGTACACTTTCCTAGCCACACACACTTCCCTCCCACTTCCTCCTCCTTTATCCCTGGTAACCCACTAGTCTGTACTCCATTACTATAATTTTGTTATTTCAAGAATATTATATAAGGCAGGGCACGGTGGCTCACCCTTGTAATCCCACAGGCCCACAGGCCTTCCACTTTGGGAGGCTGAGGTGGGTGGATCACCTGCCTCCTGAGGTCAGGAGTTTGAGACCACTCTGGCCAACATGGCGAAACCCCGTCTCTACTAAAAATACAAAATTAGCTGGTCATGGTGGCAGGCACCTGTAATCCCAGTTACTCTGGAGGCTGACGCAGGAGAATTGCTTGAACCTGGGAGGTAGAGGTTGCAGTGAGCCGAGATAGTGGCACTGCACTCCAGCCTGGGAGACAGAACGAGACTCCATCTCCAAAAAAAGAATATTATATAATGTAATGGTATAGTTTTGAGATTGCTTTTTTCATTTAGCATAATTCCCTGAAAATTCACCCAAGTAGTTGCATGTATCAGCAGTATATCCCTTTTTATGGCTGGGGAGTATTCCAAGGTATATATGTACCATAGTTTAACCACGCACCAGAAGACGGACATCTAGTTTGTTTTCACTTTTGGACTACTGTGAATGAAACTTCTATAAACACTTATATACAGGTTTTTATATGAACATAAGTTGTTATTTCTCTTGTATAAGTGTCCTGGAGTAAAATTGCTGGATGTTTAGTTTTTTGGGGATTTGTGTCTTTCACTTTTAATTGTGTATAGTTTACTATTTCAAACTAATGTAAAAATTCTTTAAAGTAAATACATATTAGGACACTATAATTTAACAGGCTTTATTATTTTAATATTCTGCCAACAGCACATTAACAATTGATGCCCTAATTTGGGTTAAATAAATCACTATTCAGTTTTATCTTGTGTTTTTCAACCAGGATTTTACTCGATGATATAAACTTTAGCTGTAGCATATGCTATTCATATTTCTATATAGGGTGGTCTTAGCTATAGTGTGCACAAGATTAATAACATTAACTATGTATTATGCTGAAACTATTTGTAAATTACTACTCAGAAATCTCTGCCAAATACTCAACAGTTCCCATTTCTCAATTCCATAGAGGGCAACAGATAAATTCAAAAAGTTATTTCAGTGAATATTTATGAACTTCTCATATTTTGCCAGAAATATTGCTTCAGCTAACATAGGCATTCCTTAGCATCCATCAGTTAAAATGCAACTGCAGAAAAAGGAAATATAATTGATCCATTTTCCATTTATTTGATTATCAAAACTTATGGCTTTAATTTTCTAGGGCAGCTACAACTTCATAACACTAAAGAAATCAGATAAAACTAATTAATGGTAGTTGTCCATTTTATTTTTTCTTTTCCACCACTTTCAGTCATTGCATCTATCTTTGGATCAACCCAGCTTCTACTGGTGCTACAATCACATTATATTGAAATTCACATTATATTGAAATCATCTATTTTTCTATTTTGCTCTTCATACTATAAATTCCTTTAGTGCAGGGGCTGTGTCTTCTTCATATTTGTCCCTGAGTGGGGACTCTCAAGGACCAGCACAATAACTGGCACATGGTAAGCACTCAGTAAATATTACAATACTAACATATTTAGTTTCTTAGGAAATGACCAATTGTTTTCCAAAATGTCTGTACTATTTTACATTGCCACCACCAATGAATGAGTAATCCAGTTTCTCTACATGCTCAACAGGATTTGGTATTGCCACTATGCTTTATTTTAACCATTCTGATAGGAGCACAGACATATTTCACTGTGATTTTAATTTGCCTGTTAATGGCTAAGGGTGTTGGACATCTTTTCATATGCTCGTCATTTATATATCCTATTTGATGGCATATTTGTTCATATATTTTGCTCATTTTCTAATCACATTTTTGGCTTTTTACTATAGAGTTTGGAATATTATTTATATATTCTAGATGATATGCATTTTTGAATCTGCAAATATGTTCTCCCAACCTATAGTTTCTTTTATCCCCTTAATAAAATCATTCATAGGGCAACAGCTTCTAATGTTGATAAAGCAAAACTGATCAATTTTTCTTCTTATGGATCATACTTTCATGTCAAGTCTAAGAATACTTTACCAAGCTCCAGCTCCCAAAGACTTTCTCCTATTTTTTTCCCAAAATTTTATAGTTTTAGATTTAATGTTTGTGTAAGATGTGAGGTTTAGGTTAATGTTCTCTGTTTTGTTGCCTTGTTTTTTTAGGTCTATGGACGTCCATTTGCTCCAGCACCATTTGTTGAAAGATTATCTTTCTTCCATTGAATTGTTTGTATACCTTTATACCATGTTTCCTGTTAGAAATCGGTTGGACATATTTATTGGGTTCACCATTCTGTTCCATTGATCTTGGTGTCTAGCCCTCTGTCAATACCACACAGTCTTGAGTACTGTCTTAATTTCTGGTTCTTCTCACTTTATTCTTCTTTTTCAAAACTGTTTTAGCCATTCTGGTTGCTTTGCTTTTTCATAAAAATTTAGAATATCTTTGTTTATAATTACCAAAAATTTTTCTGAAATTATGGTACACATGTATATCAATTTGGGGAGAAAAGACATATTTACAGTGTTTGGTCTTCCAATCCATGGATACCATATATCTCTCCATTTGCTCAGATTTTTTATTTCCCTTGTCAGTGTTTTATAGTTTTTAGCATACAAGTCCAGCGCATGTTTTGTTAGATTTATTCTAAGTATTTCATTTTTGAGTGATTATAAATTATACTTTTAATTTTGGCATCCAAATATTTTGAAGAGATATTTGCAGTTACTAAGACAGTATTTTTTCTTAGAAAACTCATCCTATTGTGACCCTTGGAAACGTCACTTTACCAACAGAATTTTGACTCTATCTAAGTTTAACATTTTTTATTTCCTAAGAGGTTTAAATCAGAACTGAGGCAGGAGACTTAGTATAGACCGATCATTTAAGTGAAGACTCAGGGGCTATGGGGAAGTTGTGTACACATCAAAGCATCAGACTTGTGATAGACTGTCCATTAAGAGACAAAAGAAAAATAATAAGCAGGAGGAGGAAGATGAGGAGGAAGAGACGGGGAAAGAAGGAGGGGGATGAGAAAAAGGAGGACATAAGAATGAAATGCTCTGAATAACTGCTACCTTTACAATTGCTAGTTCTAGTTATGGATTTAAGTTTTAGTCAATGAATTTTCCCAGTATCCTTCTTACAAATTTCTTTCTTTTTCTCTTCTTTCTTCCTCGTTTCCTCTCCACCCCTCCCTCTCTTTCTTTCTCATTTACTTGCTTAAGCTTGCTTGAAGTGGTTCTTGAAACCTACACCACCAACAAAAATTCCTAACAGGTGGCAAAACATAGGAGTTCATGTATTCAACAAATATTCATTATGAGCTTCTTAAGTGTCAGATTTTTAAGATGCCAAGATTAATAAATTATGGCTTTTCTCCTTAAAAAGCCCATGCTCTCATGGAGAGATCCTGTTACTAACTTCAGAATCCAAAAGTGGTTATATTAGTCGATGAGGACTGCCAAAGCAAAGTACCACAGACTGAGTAATTTAAACAACAGAAATTTATTTTCTCACATTTCTGAAAGCTACTAGTTCAACAACAAAATGTCCACAGGGGTGCTTTCTTGTGAGCGCCGCTCCCCTTGGCTTGTAGATGGCTGTCTTCTTTCTGTGTCTTCACACGGTTTCCCTTCTGTGTGTGTGTCTGTGTCCCAATTTTCTCTTCTTATAACATCACCAATATTGGATTAGTACATACCCTAGTCACCTTATTTAACCTTAATTACCTCTTTAAAGATCCTATCTCTAAATACAGTTGCATTCTGAGGTACTGGATGTTAGGACTTCAACATATAAATTTGTGGAGAAAACAATTTATCCCATAACAAGTGGTAATGTTCTTCTATGTCATGTTAACTGAAACCAGACACATATACAATATAAATGCCCTCAAAAAGAATTCATCAATTTCTCCTTTTAATACAGTTTTTAAATTATTTGTGGTCTTTTCCTCTTTATCATTAGATTCTTTCTTGTACTATGAGAAAATATAGGCAAGTCATCTTATAGGTGTTTAAAATCTTATCCTTTCAAACTATCAGTAATTTTGCAAACAGTAGTAAATGACTTATACTCCTTTCTTATGAATAATAGCACTTTCACACCAGTGTTTGCAAATTTGATATAAATTTTTGTATTTAAAAATATTAATAGACTTTTCTTTTTTTTTTTTTAACTCAGGGTTTCACTCTGTCACCCAGGGTACAGTGCAGTGCTGCAACCATGTTCACTGCAGCCTTGACCTCCTGGCCTCAAGCAATCCTCCCACTTCAGCCTCCTAGATAGCTGGGACTCCAGGCACATGCCACCATGCTATTTTTTTTTTCTTTTTGGTAGAGATGGAGTCTTACTATGTTGTCCAGGCTGCTCTCAAACTCCTGAGCTGAAGCAATCTTCTAACCTCAACCTCCCAAAGTGCTGGGATTACAGGAGTGAGCCACCATTTTCAGCCAGTAGACTTTTTTTTTTAGTAGTTCCACGTTCTCAGAAAACTTAAGCAGAAAGTACACGGAGTTCCCATATAACCCCTCTCCACCCTCTCTCCTAGCTTCCTCTATTATTAGCAACTTGAATTAAAGTGGCATATTTGTTAAAATGTATGACCCAACATTGACATATATTTATTAACCTTATTTCATAGCTTATATTAGTATTTATTCTTTGCACTGCACCATCTATGGATTTTGACAAATATATAAAGACATGTATACACCTACACTATCATACAAAATGTTTTTAAGGAAAATATTCTAACAGAGTTTATGCAAAACATTTTGTTCTACCTTTTTTCTGGTGTCATTCATATGAAGCTGCCATTAAACACTTGATCACTACATTGATTTGGGGATCTAAAGAAAAGAACTGTGCAATCCACACTTATCATACTCTGATATATGGTCGTCATAGTAATATATGTAAATAATCTTTTCATGTAAAATATCTCAGGATCATTTTAAATATTTTCTTGTAATAAAACATTACTCACTGAAATCAGTTATAGTGTTCATGAAAATAAAGTCATCTAAAGTATTAAGAAGAATCATGTGTATTCAGTGGGGAGGAAGTGGTGGACTGATTTATCAGTGTAGACCCATGGACATAAGGTGATAAGTTTGGTTTTGACATCTTAGATGAAGTGTAGACATCTAGTAGATATCTGGTAGCTAGATAAATTTATCCTGACTCTTAGGAGAGAGTATTTTGGTAATACAACAGATTATAGCCTGAAGCCATAGAATTATACATGGGTGGCAGAAAAGAGAGTCAAAAATAGGTCTTGGGAAATTAATTGGTAGTCCTAAGAAAAGGAGCCAATGATAAAATAGAATGAAAAAATGCTTCTAAGTTTAGAAAGTCAGGAAGAGTTAATATCCCATAAGCCTAAAAGGAATTAGCCACCAATCTGGAAAAGGAAAGCATGTGCTTTTTGTCTGTAGATATATTTGTTACAGTAATAAAAACAGAATTCATAGTAATGTTCAGGCTACCTCCATTTTGCAAGGAACTGAGAATTCAGTATGCCATATAGAACTAGTGTAGAAATTTCCCCTTCTTTTTTGAAATAATTAACAATATAAAACAAAATAATTGAATAACAAATTTTAATATATAGCCAGACTTTCTAAATTTTATATGCCAAGATGGAAGAAGAAATTCAAAATTAGAGAAAAGAATGAATACTAAATACAAGCGGCCTACAGGGATATTGGAAATCAAGATGTAAAGTAGAGGCTAGTGTTTTAATGCCTGCTGGAGAATGTGAGATAAGGCTCATGCATAATGAGGTTATTATTATGAACAGAGATTTCTGCATGAATCCAGTACCACCCGTCATAAAAACAGAACAAGTAAAAACTTACTGGACAGCAAGGTTTTAAAAAGTGACTCATAATTATAATCCCAAACCCGAAATGTAGGCAAATGAAAGCTTCACATTAAAAACTATCATATAATTCCTGACACCCAAATGAGACATTACTATGAAAATAGTTCTTGCTTCTCAAAAGTATATAAATTCCCAGGACAGATAAAGGCAAATCTACCCTCTAAAGATACTTCCATAACTCAGTGACTCACAGTGAAAACATTCTTCACTGAAGAAGAGTATCCTCTAAAAATTATAAAACACAGAAGGACATGAACCACTATAGTGAACAGTCAGAAGATAATACATAATAAAACTATTTTTTAAGAGTAAGCCTGAAGTAACATCTTAATCTGTTTCGAAAATTTAGGCAGTGAAGAGAAGAGAAGGCATAAACTATAGGGCAATATGGATACACAAATGAGAAATATTTGATTATGTTGATGCGCTGATAAGAAGAAAGGACTTTTAGAAAGGTGAAATTAAAATAATTTCAAAAGTGAGGAGCAGTCAGTGTTAAAGCGTCTCTGATTAGATATTTAAAGTGTAAGTGGAGAAATTTGCTTTAAACAATAGGAGACAAATTCTTTTGCAAATAAAGAAAATAAAATGTAGGAAAATTAGTATAAATTTGTAGAAAAGAGTAACAAGAATTAGAAAAGTTTTTAATTTCATAACTTTAGCTCAATTCATACAAGAATGGTGAGATTCAGATATTGTCAGTAATCCGAGTGAGAGTAAAATATTACCAGTCATGCAAAGAAGCATGAAAATGGAAATCATAATAACAAAATCAATCAAAATAGAAACAGACCCAGAAATGACAGAGATATGAATTGGAAACAAAATATTTTAAATAACTATTATAAATATATATATATATTTTTTAAGAAGGTAGAGAAAAGCAAGTGCATGTCAAGAAGAAACATGGAAGACACCTTAATATGTGAGATGTACCCTGGACAGGATTCATAGATTAATCATTGCAAAAGAAGAGATTCCTGATCTTAAAGATATAATAATAGAAGCCATTCAAAATAAAATACAGAGAAAGGAAATTGGAAAAAACGAACAGATTATAACAATCTTTGAGATAATATCAAAGGGGCTGATACATGTGCAACTGGAAAAAATAATGGCTGAAATGTTTTCAAATTTGGTGAAATAATAAACTGGTATGTCTGAAAAGCCAAACAAACACCAAGCACAACATGAAAAAAAATTATACCAAAGAACATTACAATCAAATTGCTTAAAATCAGGAGTAAAGAGCAAATTTGGAATGCACCTATGGGAAGGAAAGGAAAAAGAGGGTAGACCTATAATATATATAAAAACAAAGGTAAGAAAGACAACATACTTCTATGTAGAAATAATGCAAGCAGGAAGACAGTGGATTTTCCTAAATTACTTAACAGGAAAATACAATAAACCTGGAGTACTATACCAGGTGAAAATATTATTCAAAGTCATGAAAGAAGAAATAATGTTTCAGACATTTGAAAGATAAAAAAAGGCTGGGCTTGGTGGCTCATGCCTGTAATCCCAGCACTTTGGGAGACTGAGGCAGGAGGATCATGAGGTCAGGAATTCGAGACCAGCCTGACCAACATGGTGAAGCCCCATCTCTACCAAAAATACAAAAATTAGCCCAGCATGGTGGCAGGCGCCTGTAATCCCAACTACTCAGGAGGTTGAAGTAGGAGAATCGCTTGAACCTGGGAGGCAGAGGTTGCAGTGAGCCGAGATTGCACCACTGCACTCCAGCCTATGCAACAGAGCAAGACTCCATCTCAAAAAAGAAAAAAAAAAGAGATTAAAAAAATTGTTAGCAGCATACCTATATAACAAAGAATGTTAAAGAAAGTTTGTCAGGCAGAAGGAAAGTACTACCAGACGAAAATCTGAATCTGGACAAAGGTATGAAGAACACCAGAAATGTAACTATGCAGGTAATTACAAAATGCTTGTTTTCTTATTGTGTAAACCTCTTTAAAAATGTTTGGCTATTTAAAGCAAAAATAATAGCAATGTATTATATTGTTGAATTTACAACATATGTGGAAGTAAAATGTATGATAATAGTCACATCAGGGCAGGAGAAATGAAATAGAAACATGCTATGGTTAGGTTTCTATATTATTCATGAATTGGTATAATACTCCTTGAGTTTACACTGTGATTAAAGATATATTATATAAACCCTACAGCAATCACATACATACAAATGTATAACTAATAAGCCAATAGAAAGATAAAATGAAATCTGAAAAAATAATTTGTTCAAAAGAGAGGAAAATAAGAGAGAAGAAATGAGCAAAGAACAGATGAGTGAAAAAGAAAACAAACAGCAAGATGATAGATTTAAAACCAGCCAAATCAATAATCGCATTAAGTGTAAATGATATAAACTCCTCAATTAAAAAGTAGAAGTCATCAGATTTCATAAAAAGCAATATCCATCCTTATGTTACCTATACAAAACCCACGTTAATACAAAGGTACAAATAGGCAAAAAGTAAAATAATACAAACGAATAAAACATGAACAATGGTGGTTATCAGCCAGAATTTGGTGAATCTCAAAATTTTACATATCACTGTACAGAACCATACAGCTAAGAATATGCAAGATAAGCCTTCTGAAGTAGGCCTGCAAAACAAAAAGTCAAAATCAGAAGAAGCAATCAGGGAGCTCTGAAAACACTTTACATTTTGACGAATGAGATAAACTCTACACCATATACAGAACCCAAAAATACACTAAAAGCAACAGCATTAGTTATATGAGGATAAAAACATATGTTCATTCTCTCAGTAAGAGAAAATAAAAAACATCAGTAGAAACTAAAACACATTCAAGAAAATGATTATTTAAATAGAGAAAAACTAAAACATAACACAAATCTGAGCAATAATGTATAGGAAAGCAGAACCCAATTAATTGGATATTAAGGATTGCTTTTTCCAGTGGGTGGCCAGAATGTTGGAATTGTAGATGACATAATATAATATTAGCACATTTCTAATTTCATCAGTGGTGAACACTTTCATTGTAATATTTTAAGTTCCACAGATTGGTTTTCAAGCATTAGGCTGCCTGTGGTAATCAATAGAAGAGGGATGTAAATTTAATCTGTGAAAGTTGTTCATATGAATTGGGTCATTCTTATCATACCTAACTAATACAGAGTCAAGAAGCCAGGGGGAAAATCACTCAGAACACAGCATTGTTCCAAGAATGTAATTCTCTGCCAGCTTGGCTGTTGAAACCAAATGCTATAACCTGAAACCAGTTTAATCTAAGGCTTCTGAAACAACCTGTTCCAACTCTTAGGCTAGTTTTGCCCACTGCTGTCACTTATCATTCAAACCTTGCCAACTCTCAAAACTTTATTTGTGTCAATGAACTTTGTCAAAGAGCAGTACATTTGAAATGCACATAACATTTCTTCTTTTTATAAAACCTTCAATCTTCTCTTTGTTCTTTGAACATACTGAAGGCTATCCAGTCTGTGCATATGCCAAAAACTGCAATTCTTTCTTCCCAAATAAACATTAAATTTAGAACTTTGTATCTATATATTTTATTTGGCCTCAACACATTAAAGAGCAACGTGTATTTTTAACCTTGATAATGTTGGAAGGATTCAAGTGGACAGACAACATTGAGAGGAAATAAAAGGACTGCTAATAGTAGGAGGTAAAGTAATAGGATTTTAGACATAAATTTATTATGATAGGTATAAACAATAGACAAATTAACTACATATAAAATAAATGAGAGAGAGAATAGGAAAGTAAAATACTCATTTTAAATAACAAGAAGTCAATAAACACTATCATTGATCAATCAATATATCTATGAAAATATATAAGAAGAACTGAAAACTGAAATAGCAAAAAAAAAGTGTCTTATGAGGATGGGAGTGAAGGAAGAGGGTGGTAGGGGTGGATACTATTGATTTATCAATGTAAGCCTTTCTGTATTATTTGATTGTTCAAAACTGACTAAATACTACCTTTATGTACTTTGGTTAATGAAGTAAGCAATATATCTCCCAATATATCCACTTCATATCATTGCCACAGTTGTTTTTCATGGTTTCCATGTTTTCATGTAAAGAAATCATACCATTTTAAGAAAATCATCTATAATGATTTTGTTACAAAAAACTCCCACATATAATGTTATAAAATAATGTAGATACTTTCCTCATGATAACCGTTATTATGAATAGTGCATTTTAAATAAATGCCTACAGTATAGGGAGGAAAAAGTTGCTTTTTGACTTTAAGGTCCTCTCCATTGTGACCTTCATTGATTTTTCAACTTTGTCTTCCATCACACTTCTACATGAACCATTTGTCACTGCACACTGAGGCCATATGCATCTGTCCATCATCCATGCATACATTCAAATTAATATTGAGTACCTGTGATATACTATTCACTGCAATGGAAGGGTTATAAGGCTGTGTAAAGCAAGCCAGGCACAGTGACTTATGCCTGTAATCCCAGCACTTTGGAGACAGAAGCAGGAGAATCCCTTAAGGCCAGGAGTTCAAGACCAGACTAGGCAACATAGCAAGACCCCCCCATTTCTACAAATAGAATAAAAATTTAGCCAGGAGTGGTGGTGTATGTTTGCAGTCCTGGCTACTCTGGAAACTGAGGCAGGAGGATCACTTGAGTCCAGAAATTCAAGGCTGCAGTGAGCTATGACTGTGCCACTACACTCCAGCATGGGCAACAGTGAAAGACCCTGTCCCTTAAAAAAAAGTGTAAAATGCAGTCAGAGACACATAAAAAAGAAGACTTGATATTCAAGAAGACCAACTTATCCAAGGTCTTCTTGAATCCAAAATTGACCAGTGTCTTCATAGGAAATCAGAAAGCTAACTTGAAACAAAAATGAATGCTAAGAGCATTACAGCTTCTCAGACTCCTACAACAACTTCATGTGCTATACAACACAGAACCTTTCATCAGCAAAAGTATAAAGCCACTTAACGTGGGCTTTTATGGAGTCTTCTGAAAAGAACAAAAGCTGAAAATGTTAAAACCATGAACTTCAAGTGTGTACTGATTACTAAATAGCAGACTATCTGAAGTTTCTTTCTCTAAAAAACCCAGCCCAGTGATAATCTCCTATCACTTCATAATATTTACTTACACGGCTCATTCACTTATACTGCTACTCATTTAGTCATATTGTTCTATGGGAGTACATGTGACTCTCTTGTTATTTCGCCATTCACCTGTTTATGTATGTATCTGGATTCAGTGCATGAATAGGATTGTGTGTTACATTTCTTTGTGCCCACAAAGCCTCCACAGTAGGTTTCTAACTAGACTCAAAGATGAGCATCTGTTGATGGAGGGAGAAAATTAACATTAATGACAACAAATTGTTGAAAGTGAATAATTCAATAATCTATTAATGACTTAAGTAAAACCACAGTGCAAGTTACTAATTGAGGCTATTAAACTTACTGATCAGTTACCTGATGCCATATAGACACTGTCACCAAGGAACTTACATAAAGCTACCCTTTCTGTGAATTCGTTCTAACAAATAACGAAATTTTAAAATAGTATCCAGTAGATGCTTCTGCCAATCATGTAAGATCTGTTTATCATTTTAACAAGTTATTGTGTCTATAATTAAGATTTGAAAATTATAAAGCCTAAGAACCATTATAATTTTCAACACTGTGATGCAATTTGTGTTATCAGACCATTATCCTCCTTACTTTATGAGCCTGATATTTAAAAGATGAATGGTAACACTTTATACATGAGGCAGATGTTAATATTATCCTTCCTTCCTGGCCAATCTTTTTATGAAAGTGCATGCCATGGGCCTCAGGGCACATGTTGCATCTAATTACAATATAGGAATCTCTGCATCAGAGATTTGAACGTTAAATACCCACATTTATTATGTGTGTTGTTTGCATTGCTAAACTAGGAAAAGTTATGACTAAATAATCTCGACCCTTAGGGGCTGCGAATGCAAACTGGGCAATATTTGGGATGTCAAATATAGAGAACACACAACATGAACAGTACAAAAGACTGGGAAAACGCACATGTCCTTAAGCACAGAGCTGGAGGCGCATCTCAGAGAGGTAATTACTGCCTGTTACAGAGGCAAAGATGTGGGAAGATAACACCACTCTGATTCTCAAATCACCCTAAAAGAATATAATAGTGTTTCATGCCATTTTAACAGTAATTCAAAGAGCAAGATTGCAAATTAAGGAATTATTATATTAACACACAACCGTGTTACAAGCACAAATGGGGAAAAAATATTCTAGTCTAAATATATCCAGAACAGTCAAGGCTTTAAGAAGGGGGTTTACAATCTGCTTTAAAGGTTAGTTTAAATTCAACTCTCAGTTACTATACATCTTGAATTTCACTGAATCTGTAGGGAATATAAAAGTAGGAAAAAGTATCATGTCCTGAAGGTACTTGGAATCAATACTGAGGAAATACAAGTAATTCTCAAGAAATAACCAGAACACAACCTAAAGGAGATTAAATGTGATATATAGTATTGCTGTAAGTCTATAGGAAACTCAAAATAAGAGACAGTCAATGTACAGTGAATTAATGAAGGCAAGTGTCAGGGATCCGGTAAATTTTCATCTGGGTTTTTAGACATAGGTTAATCATATGTCCTCTGCATGGCATACTGTGTGGCTTTACTTGGGTTTTGTGGACATCCAAGTGGAGGAGAAAAGCAAAGACCGGAAATGAATTTCCCTATAAATAGAAAACAGAAAGACAACAAAAGTCCATCTAAATTGAGCCCACTGTGAGAAGGCCAGAAAAGAAAGAAAAGCATGCATATGGTCTTTGAAGGGTGGAGAGGCCAGGTAAAACTTGGGTGGCAGAATGAAATTATAAAATTGAATTCCAAGAAGAATAATCCAACAAGAATGCACGGGATAAAATGAAATCTAAAGAAACTTTTGGGAAGGTTGAGGTCATTTCATTGATCTTGGTATCTGGGGATAAGAAAGTAGACCACTGCTCTGGCAAATGGAAAGGAGAGGAAACAGCAAGTTGTGGGGAATTCTACTGCACAACAACCTCCCCACCTTGGTGGTCAGTTTCCACCTACAGAAAACAGTCCTGAAGATCTTGTAACCAATCCCCAATGACTATGTGGCATTCAGAAAATTCTCTCTCCACAGGTTACATTAGGGAGCTGAGCTTACTGGCCTCAGGAACATCAATGTGCAAACACTCTCTTTCTCACAGTAGAAAAAATGAAGGTCAGCCATTGTGCCAATTCAGAGAAGAGCTTGACAGCAGCAAGGAGCAGGATGCAGCAGAATATAAATATTCTGTTACTATGATGAAGAGCTTTGAGTTGAAAATGAAAGCAGTAGACCTGCTGTGTTTTGTTTAGTCACCCAAGAAAGGCTTATTTATATTTCTTTACACTGTTCACCCAGGTTAACCAAATTGACAGGCTTTTCAAAACTTCAGGCAGCTATTACTTTCACCATCATTTCTCCTTTGTTATTATTAATATGATTAGTTTTATTTTTGGAATTGGATGGGAATAACAAAAATAACCTAACTGTTAAAGTCCTCAAGCCATATTTGACTACAGTTATAAAGTTGGTTCTCACTCAGTAACTTAGGAAATTAAAAACACTAAATCTAGGATTTTCTCCACTGGGACCTAATCCAGTCCAATTTAGAAGTTGAGGATTTATAAAGCCTTTTCGGAAAGAAATGGGAAAATGTCAGCTACAATTTCTTGCTAGACTTGAACTGAATCTATTAACCTTGCCCAGAGAATATAATGTTACAGTTATCTCATTTACAATGTTATTGTATATGATTTATGGCCACAGTATCAAGCCTCAAACTAGGTTTTGTAGTTTTAAGTTAAATTTACATGTCTGTAATACAAATGATTTTTTTTTCTTGTTCAGATGAAAAGATATTAAAAAGTGATTTATAATATTTCAGTTGGATGGAAATATACAGCATGACTCAGTCCACTGAAGGGAAAAAAACATTAGTTAGACAGTTATTATGAATATGTACATTCACACCACTTCATGCTTCCCATCTTTTAATGTATGCCTGGTTATCTTTTGATTTATATTTAGAGTACAATGGGACACAAATCTATATAAAAATGAGATTCAAAAGAACAACCAAAAGGACAAGGAAAAAATGCATCTTCTATGCAGTTCACCTAAGATCAATCCTGATGGCTAAAACTCTCTTAAGTACCACCATTTTAGCCTGTGTCCTTTATCTAACACTATATAATGGTCTTTAAATAGTCACACAAAAGCCTCTTTGACATGGTCACCATTATTGAAAACCAAGAGAATTTGTGTCACTATAAATTATAAGAGTTTGAAATTTGATTTGGGGGTATGTGTTTTATTGGAAATGGTTATAACGCAACTTCAAAGATATGACCCACAGCTGAAAAGTCAGTACCAGATATAGACCAAGGATTTAGCAACACCCTTACTAGCAAAGTAACAACATCCGGAGCCCTGCAAATCTGAATTCAAATAAAACATCCCATTTGGAGTCCTCTGAATAGATCATATGGTATATACAAATATTTAAAAATTATATAATATCAAATAAATTTCATAATTTGAATACAGTCATAAATAAAAGCCCTGCTGCCCAAGCTCTATTTATTGAGAATATATTCACATTTATTGCTGCAGAGTGAAGTGTATGTACATCAACTCAAATTCATTTCAGTCAGAATCACTATATAACTAATTTTGCGTGTTTGAACTGTGTTCACATTTGGGAGATCTTTTTAAAATCTATTATAGTTGTGCTTTTTAAAGAGTTTTTTCTTGTGTATCAGCTAAAATTATATTGAGTTTCTAATAATAGAGAGATAAAATAAGAGTCTTGAACAAGAAAGGAATTTATTTTTTCTCATAAACCTGCTGTCCGAGACAGGCACAGCAATTCTACATATATATACATATATCATCAGGAAATCTGGTATCTTTTATCTTTCTGTTCCACAATCTTTATCATGTGGCTTTCATCTACAGAGTCACATTATCACAGTCATCTTGTCATTCTCAGGGTCATTTCAGAGTCACCTCATTTTCATAAGATAGCTGCTGGAGTCCAGCCATCACACCCAGATTTCAGTTAGGAAGAAGGATTAAGTAAGTGGGTTCAGAGGCACATACCATCTCAATGGGCCCATTTCAAAGAATTTTCACTGAAACTCCACCTGAATATTTCTGCTTATATTTTATCAATGCCTACAAAAGAAACTGGAAAACAGTTTGTTTACTAGAAACAACGCTAGTGACTCCTGGGAGTTAAAATATTACATGTTTAATTGCTTTGTTAGTTGTTACATACAGATTTATGAGTATTACATTTCTCAGACTGGTCTTTATCTTATTCAATGCTTATAAAGTACACATATTCTAATATTAATATTACATTAGTCATTCTACCTTCATTTTGTATGCGTATTTCTGGTGTCTCTTTACACAATCCTGTATTTTTAACCTTTGTAAGTAACTGATTCCAGTGTCTCATGTAAACACATGAAATTGGGTTTTAATTCTTAATCTAACATGAACTGTTTTTTAATGAAATAATGCAGTACGCTTACATTCACTGTAAGGACAGCAATACATTGTTTCATCGTTCCCATCTTATTTCATATTTATTTTTATTATTTTTTTCCTTTTCTGTTTTCCTAATTTTGCTGGTATAGTCATGATATTATTTATTATATTTTCCTCTTATTAATCTGGATACTCAATTGCGCTTTTTTATTCAGTTCACTAGTACTTTCTCTTTCCTTGCTCTCCTAACAAAATATATTTTATAATTTTTTTTTTTGAGACGGAGTCTCGCTCTGTAGCCCAGGCTGGAGTACAGTGGCGCGATCTCGGCTCACTGCAAGCTCTGCCTCCCGGGTTCACGCCATTCTCCTGCCTCAGCCTCCCGAGTAGCTGGGACTACAGGCGTATTTTATAAATTTAACTTTTTTTTTCCATTACTTTAATTGCTACCTTCTATGGCAGACTGCTAGCTACAGTTGCCTGCCCACTCTATACCCATCCACTTTTCTCCCTTAACTGAGAGACCTGATTTTATTTCAAAACTCCCAGCCTCCCTCATAGCTAGGGATAGGGAATAAGATGCAAGGAGAGATTCTTGAGGGATTCTGGGAATGCTTTTCAAAGACAGATGGTTCAGCTGGGAGTAATGTTCTCTGACTTTCTTCATTTTCACTTCCTCCTCCTTAAAATACAGATGAGATAGCTGAGCTCTGGAAACTGCTTTGGACCGTGAGGTGACCTTGTAAATGTTCACATGCTAAGAATGGCAGAACAGAAGGTGATCTTATAAATGTTCACATGCTAAGGATGGCAGAACAAAATGATGGAGGAGACATGGGTCCTGATGGTGTTGTGTGGTTTGCCACAGGGGCCCGGGACTCCTCTGCATTTCTGTGTCACAAAGAAAGGAGAAAACTAGTTTATTTAATTAAGTGAGGGTACTTTTTTGCCTGTGGAAAAGGTGCCTTTTAACAAGTTAGTACAATTACTTATTACACACCTTTTTATTTTCCTGCTCCCGTAGTCAGATTCATGTAATTCAATTAGTACCCTAACTAGGATACAGATTTTTTTTTTTTTCACAAGATGCTTTGTTTCTTCTCTTGGTCCTCTCTCACTCAAATATCACACTAGTCCTATAGTTTCATCATTTATTCCCTCTATTTCCATCCTTCTCCACCAACCTGCATGTGACTTTGGGAACACATTTATTTCCACTAACCTCCACTCCAGGGTATGTCGGATAACTTCGAAATCATTAGAAGTTGTTTTCTTTCAAGACTATTTCCTTAGCTTATATATCATTCAGTTATGAGCAGCTCATGCTTCTTATCAATTTAAATTTTTTTTCCTTTTTTATTATACTTTAAGTTCTAGGGTACGTGTGCATAATGTGCAGGTTTGTTACATATGTATACATGTGCCATGTTGGTGTGCTGCACCCATTAGCTCGTCATTTACATTAGGTATATCTCCTAATGCTATCCCTCCCCCTGCCCCCGCCCCACAACAGGCCCCCGTATGTGATGTTCCCCTTTCTGTGTCCAAGTGTTCTCATTGTTCAATTCCCACCTATGAGTGAGAACATGCGATGTCTGGTTTTCTGTTCTCGCGATAGTTTGCTGAGAATGATGGTTTCCAGCTGCATCCATGTCCCTACAAAGGACATGAACTCATTCTTTTTTATGGCTGCATAGTATTCCATGGTGTATATGTGCCACATTTTCTTAATCCAGTCTGTCATTGATGGACATTTGGGTTGGTTCCAAGCCTTTGCTAAATTGTTTAACTGTTTTCCTCTCTTTCTTCTTCTTAACATTTGGTCTCACTTCTAATTTTTTGGGTGGTTAAATCCTTTTATTTATTGCTCTTTTTTTCAGATGGGACAAGGGGGTAACGTATCTTGAAATCTTGCATCTTCACAAACTGTCTCCTTTCATCCTGATGAGTTTATAAGATGTTGTTTATATCTAAGATTCTTGGATTTTAATCCTTGGAATTTAATCCTTTTGTCTCAGTTGTGTGTAGATCCTCTCCACTGCCTTATAGCTTTAAAGGTTGTAGATATTGCAGCTTTTTAATAATTTCAAAATTCCTGTTCTTACAGCATTACTTTTATTTGTGGTTGTTACATTTCAATTTTGAAAATGAATTTAGATTCAAAGTTTATATATCTCTCCAAGAATACTTTATTAGAGAATTTTTAATATTTTTCTCTGCAGTATCTCTATTAAAGTCATCTACTTATTTTAATAACTCCTTTTTATAATGAACATTTTTTGAAGTGCCTTATAGTCATTGGTTGTCCATTCATACTAAAATGTAGGAGATATAAAGTTTATATTAAACTTTGTGTACATGGGATTGGTTTGAATAGTGGGCTTCACTTTAAGATGAGTGGGGGATGTTAGATATTTTTATTTCTAGACCCTAAAATGCTTTCTTCTGATTTGTTTTCTTTAGAGGAAAAATGTCCAGTATCTTTTTAGTAGATAAAAATGTTGCCAGTATTATTTATGCATGGGGCAGAGATGAGGTGGCTGGGGTCTGATTACTATGCATATGAATTTGCAGTTAATCTCCCTTTTCACTCCTATGCCTGACCCACATTTCCCACAATTCCTGAGCTCCAAACCTCTTCAAATTCTCCAGAAAGTAAAGATCCAAATTTCCCACCAATAATCTTCATTTCCCTATTTATGGTAAGGCAACAAGTCGTTAGTAGAGAACTTCTCTAGGAATAGGGAACTAGTGAATTCAATTCAAAGTTAGATTATTCAAAATTATTTATGATTACTTGGCTGTTGTTCAGCATAATCTCTTCCTTATTATTTGGAACATATAATAGACTTTATTCAAAGTATGCACGTTTAGGACTATCATTAGGTTTATGCAAATGGTTTCATTGGGCTATAAAGGCATATTGTATCATAAAAATAGTCGAAATTTGATTATTTGTATATTTTCTTTCCAAAGATAATTTTCATTATAACTGAAAATTCAAGTTAATCTAGTGAAAATTGAGTTTTCCCAGATTGCCTCCAATTCTATTCAGGTGTTGTATTACAGCTACTAGTGATACGACAAGGGAAACAGTTCCTTAACTTGATCCGGAAATGTAAGATTTAAATGGCTCCTTAGTTCTAAAAACAAAAAGGGTATGCCAATGCTCATAGCTGAAAGAGCCAACCACTTCCAATTTTATGGTCAAACAGATGAAAGGGTAGGCAGAATTCAATGTCATTTTAAGTTTTCAGATTGCTATCTACCTCTGATTCACCACAATCAATTTTCATGAGAGTTCATCCTACCCTTACTAGACAAGTATTCATTTAATCAAGGGGTTGTTAAGCTTCAATCAAGGAAAATACAACAAATATGCTTATGATTGTGCATTTATATTTTTTGTTATTTTTCTGAAGCACTATTGCTAATAGGATATTCGTATATCCTTTTTATTTCATTTTCCTTTCTAAATAATTCAAGCTAAAGCTTCAGCTACTAGGCAATGTTTTTAATTGCTAACATATTTGGCTACCAGTGATCTTATTATACATGGTTAACTATAAATGATAAATTTTTGCATTGGGTTTAAATGTCCCTAATTCTTTGTGTGCCTCTTAATTGAGAAAGAAGATTAGAGCTTCACGGGAGAGTTAGTGGAAAATATTCTTCTTCAGCCTTCCTCATCAAAGCACTTAACATGGATGTCATGTTTACTCTAAGGTAATTTATAAAAGAAATGAAAATGGGAAAAAAGGAAAATAAAGAAAATCCACTACTTTTTAAAATCTTTACTTTTAGCAAATGTAGAAGCGGAAAGGTGTGATACCTTTCATCACCCATCATAAGGGTCACAGCTAACACTCCTACAACAAAAGACAAGTTAACAGGGAAAAGCATAACAAATTTATTTAATCAACATGGTACATAACATGGAAGCCTTCAGAAATGAAGACTCAAAAGACCTAGGAAAAACTGTCTACTTTTATGCTTAGGTTTGATGATACATGGGCAGCTGTGCAGAAATGTGATTGTACAAAAGGATATGATCTGACAGGGATAGACTGAGCAGGGGACACCCAGCAAGGCCTGCTGGTTCAGATTCTTCTTGGCCTGTCTGTGCAGCATTCTTTCCTCCTGGTATGGCACAAAAGTCCTCTGGAATGAGGGTCTCATAACCTAACTGTCAGACAAGCCAGCGAATTTCTTTACGGCCAGCTCTTGCACAGAAAGGCAGGGAAAAGTTAGGGTTATATTTCTAGGTTTTATTCTGGCTTTGGGAGAGAGGAGTTCAAGTTTCTATGACCCTCCTCAAGGAAGGGGAATTCCCGTTCTATGGCTTTCTATGAAGGAGAAAGGAGGACTGGGGAAGGTTCCCAGGCTGCTTCTGAAGCCTTCCAATCTCTTTTAATTGAAAGTACTCGGCATGCCAAAGTGCTATACTTTCAGGTATTATGTTTTGAACCCCAACACAAAACAGTTGTGCTATCCAACCACTGATGTTACTGAAATAGTTATAAATAATATTTAGAAAAACCCCTTTATAAACTCATAAACCAGAAAAGACACAGGCCATCAAATACAATGGTGGCAAATCCAAAATATATTTCTTGTAATTTTTCTACCTACAAACATAAAACTCTTATACTTGGTTGCAAATACAAAGTTATTTTTAGTATAAAGTTGAACTCTGATTAATGAGGATGACTGAAACATAACGACTAAATAGTCCCATTAAAACACAAAGTAGTAACTGATGCTAGAAGAAGTTAAACTGTAACTTGGCATAATGATTTACTTTGGATAATTCATTTCTTTGAATTATATATTTTAGGCCAGCAATGTTGATTGATTTCAACTAAGTCTAGAAATTCCAGCAATGTTGAAATGTTTTCTATGGCCAGTATATTGTGTTAAATGAAAATTTTCTGTGCTTAGGAGAAGAAATGTGTAGAAGAGTTAGAGAAGTACAGGAGAAAGGAGAAAACGTAGAGGAATCTACTTTATGCTAAATCCTTTGAATATGTTATCTTACCACTGATAAAATTCCTGTGAAGTTGATAATAGAGGCCCTTTTAGATAAATAGGAATATTGAGAATCAGAAAAGTTGCCTTAAAAACAGAATGAACAATTGGTTAAAATAAGATTTTAAAATATGTTTGTCTGATTTCAAAATCCTACTAATTTTTACTAGGTATACAAATATAATTAATGGACCTTAAACACAATAGAAATTTAAAAACCCAATTTAGTTTATGTGACTTAAATTTTGTTTGGCTGTTTCCTGAGCTCTGTGTCTCCCAAAAGCAATACCCACACCAAGTTTGTGCTGGGAATTTTCTGGAAAAAATATCAGATGTGATCATCGCATGGGGAACTCTGCTCCAGACACTGGTCAATTCTTGTAAATTAATAGTTGTACTTGCAGTTTCATTATCATTTCCTTACATAATTTTAAACTACATCTAACTTAATTTTTAACATATACAGTTTGAAAATAAAACTTAAGTGCTCTTAATAAAAAGTAGCAATGCCATGGAGTATCCTTTATATACGTTTTCTAAAAATCACCACTTAACATTTTCATATTTTGAGCTGCTCTTAAGAATACATTTCTTACTCTAAAAATATTGACATGACACCATTACTGACATATAAATTTGAGAAATTCTCTACTAAATTTCTACATTTAAAGATAAACATTAGTTTACCAATGTCCCATATTTCTTCTTCTCAATTTTAGTTAGCTATTATTTTGTTCTTGTAATGATTATTTTGAATATATAAATATGTTAATCTCAGTTTATCATTAGATCAGCTTTTGAAAGTATCTCTTAATTTTTGTAATATTACACGAAACTATAAGCATGAAACTACAAACTATCTTAATATCCACTTCTTTCTTTCTCCTTGTGTTTTCTTTCACCTGCACTTCTATTAGTACATTGAAAAAGTTAAGAATATTTTATTTGTAGTTAAAAATAATACCATTATTAAAAGTTATGCTATATAAATATAATTCACAAAAAATTAGGTAATAAGCTGTAATTTGTCTAAGGTCAAATGTAATAACCATAATTCTATCCAAATGAAAACATTCCTAATAAACAGACTAATGTATTTAACATTTCTTACATTATATAAATTTCTCAAAATAAAATCATATTTTAGGTTGCTTTATATTATAGTATGATTATATGAGTTTCCTTTCCTAGATTGTATTATTGCCTTTTTTATTGTTATTGAGAGAAAAAAATCCTTTTTCTACTTTATCACTTATATTATTCAGCATCCTGATTTCATAAAATCCATTCCATTCAAATAGAAGGCAATCTATATGAAACCAACTGATTTCTTATTTTTATGGGAATTTTTTAAATTTTTATGAGTACATAGATGTATATATTTATAGGGTACACAAGACATTTTGATACAAGTATACAATGTGTAGTAATGACATCAGGGTAATTGAAGTACCCATCACCTCAAGCTTTTATCATTTTATGTGTCAGGAACATTCTAATTCCACTTTTAGTTATTTGTGTATATAAACAATAAATTATTGTTGACTATAATCACCCTGTTGTGTTACCAAAAAATAGATCTTATCCATTATATCTATGTTTTTGTACCCATTAACCATTGCTACTTCCCACAAACCCCACTGCAACCTCCTACACTTTCTAGTCTCTGGTCACCATCATTCTACTCTCTATGTTCATGAGTTCAATTGCTTTAATTTTTAGCTCCCATATATGAGTGAGAACATGTGAAAATGGTTTTTGTATGCCTGCCTTATTTCACTTAACTAAATGTCCCCCAGTTCCATCAATATGGTTGTGAATTATAGGATTTTGTTCTTTTTGTGGCTCAGTAATATTCCATTGTGTATATGTACCACATTCTCTTTATCCATGCATCTGTTGATAGGTGTATGTTCCTACCAAATCTTGGCTATTGTGAATAGTGCTGTGATAGACATGAAAGTGCAGATATCTCTTTCATATACTAATTTCCTTTCTTTTGGGTATATAACTAACAGTGGGGTTGTTGGATCATATGTTAGTTCCACTTGTAGTGTTTTGGGGACTGTCCATGCTATTCTCCATAGTGGCTCTAATAGTTTACATTTCTACCAACAGTGTACGAGGGTTCCCCTTTATCTACACGCTTGCCAGCATTCATTTTTCCTGTCTTTTAGATAAAAATAATTTTAACTGGAGTAAGAGGGTATCTCATTGTAATATTGATTTGCATTTCTCTGATGACCAATGGCGTTCAGTATGTTTTCATATACCTGTTTGCCATTTGTATGTCTTCTTTTGAGAACTATCTATTCAGATGTTCCACTCATTTTAAATCAGATTATTAAATTTTTTTCCTCTTGAGTTGTTTGAGATCCTTACATATTCTGATTATTAGTCATTTATCAGGTGGATAGTTTGCAAATGTTTTCTCCTACTCTGTTCATTGTCTATTTACTTCACTAATTGTTTTCTTTGCTATGCAGAAGTTTTTTAACTTGATCTGATCTCATTTATCCATTTTTGCTTTGGTTACCTGTGATTTTGAGGTATTACTTAGGTATCTTTGTCCAGACCAAAGTCCCAGAGAACTTCCCCAAAGTTTTCTTTTAGTAGTTTCAAAACCTGAGGTCATAGATGTAAGTCTTTAATCCATTTTCATTTCCTTTTGTATGTGGCAAGAGATAAGGATCTGATTTCACTTGTCTGCATATGGACAGCCAGTTTCCCCAGTATGATGTATTGAAGAGACTGTCCTTTTACCAGTGTATGTCCTGGGCAACTTTGTTGAAAATGAGTTCCCTGGAGTATTAATAGTATGGATTTATTTGTAGGTACTCTATTCTGTCCCATTGGTCTATGTGTCTAGAGGGTTTATGCAAGTATCATACTGTTTTGTTTACTATACTTCTGCAATATAATTTGAAGTGAGGTAAAGTGATTTTTCCAGTTTTGTTCTTTTTGATCAAAATGGCTTTGGCTATTCTGGGTCTTTTGTGGTTCCATATAAAGTTTCAGATTATATTTTCTATATCTGTGAAAAATATAATTGGCATTTTGATAAGAATTGCATTGAAGTCATAAACTGTTTTGGGGTGTGGACATTTGAATAATACTGATTTTTCCAATCCATAAACATAGAATATTTTTCTTTGTGTTTGTGTGTCCTCTTCAATTTCTTGCATCAATATTTTATGATTTTCATTATAGAGATCTTTCACTGCTTATTACCAGGTATTTTGTTTTATTTGTAGCTATTATAAATTGGACTACTTTTTTGATTCCTTTTTCAGATTCTTCACTGTTGGCATACAGAAATGCTACTGATTTTTGTGTGTTGATTTCATATTTTCAAAATTTACTGAATTATACAGTTCTAACTGGGTTTTTTGTGGCGTCTTTAAGTTTTTCCAAATATAAGATCATATCATTTGCAAAGACAGATAATTTAACTTCTTCCTTTCTAATGCAAATACCCTTTTTTTTCTCTTGTCTGATTGCTGGACTTCCATTACTCTGTTGAATAACAGTGGTGAAAGTGGGCATCTTTGTCTTGTTCCAGGTCTTAGACCACAGGGGTGTCCAATCTTTTGGTTTCCCTAGGCCACATTGGAAGAAAAAGAATTTTCTTGGGCCACACATAAAATACACTAACAAATAGCTGATGAGCTAAAAAAAAAAAATCAGAAAAGTATCATAATGTTTTAAGAAAGTTTACACATTTGTATTGGGCCATATTTAAAGCTGTCCTGGCCCACATGAGATCCAGAGACTCTATGTTGGATAAGCTTGTCTTAGAGGAAAGGCTTTCCATTTTTCTCCATTTAATATAATACTAGCTGTGGGTCTGTCACATATAGTTTTTATTGCATTGAGGTATGTTTCTTCTATAATCAGGATTTTTAGAATTTTTATCATGAAGTGATATTGAATGTTATCAAATACTTTTTTCAGCATCACTTGAAATATTTTTCCTTCATTCCGTGGATATGATGTATCACATTCATTGATCTGCACATGTTGAACCATCCTTCTGTCTCTGAGACAAATCCCACTTTGTCATGAGTCATAATCTTTTTAATGCATTGTTGAATTCAGTCAGGTAGTATTTTGTTGAGGATTTTTGCATCAATGTTCATTAGAGATATTGGCCTGTAGCTTTCTAATTTTAATGTGTCTTTGTCTGGTTTTGATATATGGGTAATACTGGTCTGGAAAAATGAGTTTGGAAGTATTGCCTTATCTTCTATTTTTCAGAATAATTTCAGTAGGATTGGTTTTAATTCTTCTTTAAATGTTTTGAAATTCAGCAATGAAGCCATCAGGTCCATAGCTTTCCTTTGATAGGGACTTTTTATTATGACTTGGATCTCATTATTTTTAATTGATCCATTTGGGCTTTGAATTTCTTTTCATTTCAATCTTGGTAGGTTGTATGTGTCTAGAAATGTATTCATTTCTTCTACATGTTCAAATTTATTGGCATATAGTTTCTCATAATAGTTTCTAATGATCCGGCCGGGCGCGGTGGCTCAAGCCTGTAATCCCAGCACTTTGGGAGGCCGAGACGGGCGGATCACGAGGTCAGGAGATCGAGATCATCCTGGCTAACACGGTGAAACCCCATCTCTACTAAAAAATACAAAAAAAACTAGCCGGGCGAAGTGGCGGGCGCCTGTGGTCCCAGCTACTCGGGAGGCTGAGGCAGGAGAATGGCGTAAACCCGGGAGGTGGAGCTTGCAGTGAGCTGAGATCCGGCCACTGCACTCCAGCCTGGGCGACAGAGCCAGACTCAGTCTCAAAAAAAAAAAAAAAAAAAAAAAAAAAAATGTTGTTTCATTGATTTTTTATATTTTTATTTTTATTTATTTCTGCTCTATTTTTTTCCTACTACTTTTGGTTTTTGTCTGCCTTTGCTTTTCTAGTTCTTTAAGATGTATCAGTAACTTGTTTATTTGAAGTTTTTCTACTTTTTTAATGTGCACACTTATTGCTATAAATTTTTCTCTTAGGACTGCTTTTCTCATATCTCATATGTTTTACTATGTTATATTTCTACTTTCATTTCCTTCAAGAAATTTTTAATTTCCTTCTTAATTTCTTCATTGATCCACTGGTCATTCAGGAACACATTGTTTAATATCCATGCATTTATATAGTTTCCGAAGTTTCTCTTTTTAGTGATTTTTTTCCATTGTGTATAGAAAAGATACTTGATATGACTTCAACGTTTTTGAAATATTTAAGGCTTCTTTTGTGGCCTAATAATATGGTCTAGCCTCTGTGAATAATCCATGTGCTGAGAAAAATGTGTTATTTTTGCAGCTCTTGGATGAAATGTTCTGTAAATATCTATGAGGTCCATTTGGTCTAGAGTGCAGATTAAGCCTGGTGTTTGTTGATTTTCTGACTGTACTGTTCAGTCAGACATGTAACAGCATCTATCCAATGCTGAAAGTAGGGTGTTGATATCTCCAGCTATTATTGTATTGGCGTCTATCTCTCTCTTTAGCTCTAAGAATACTTGCTTTATATATCTAGGTGCTCAAGTGTTGGGTGCACATATATTTACAGTTAATATATCCTATTGCTGAATTTTTCCCTTTATCATTATTTAAAAAGAGATAAGGTCATTATAATGTTTGCCTTGAAATCTGTTTTGTCTGGTGTAAATATAGCTACTCATGATCTTTTTTTGTTTCAATGTGCATGGAATAACTTTTTCCATCCCTTTATTTTCAGTCTGTGTGTGTCTTTATAGGTGAAGTGCATTTCCTGTAGGCAGAAGATACTTGGTTCTTATTTTTTAATCCATTCAGTTACTCTATATGTTTTGATTGAAGAGTTCAGTTTATTTATATTTCATGTTATTGACAAGTAAGACCTTACTATTGCAATTCTGTTCTTTGTTTCCTGGTTGTTTTGTGTTCTTCTTTTCCTTCCTTCCTGTCTTCCTTAGTGTGAAACTGATTTTCTCTGGTGGTATGTTTTAATTTCTTGCTTTTTGTTTTTTGTGTACCTATTGTAGATTTTTTGATTTGAGGTTACTACAAGGCTTACAAGTAACACCTTAGAAGCCATTATTTCAGACTGATGACAACTTAACTCTGATTGCAAAACAAAGAAGCAAAGAGAAAACTAAAAAAACTCTGCACTTTAACTTCATCCCTTCCACTTTTTAACTTCTTGTCATTTCGATTTATGTCTTATTATACTCTCTGTCTTAAAAAGTTGTTGTAGTTATTATTTTTGATAGGTTTATCTTTTAGCCTTACTATTCAAGATACTAACACCACAGTTAGTGTTTTAATATTCTGTATTTGTGTGTATTCTTACTGTTACCAGTGAGTTTTGTACATCAGATATTTTATTGCTCATTAATGTTCTTTTCTTTCAAACTGAAGAACTCCCTTTTGCTTTTCTTGTAGGACAGATCTGGCATTGATGAAATCCATCAGATTTTATTTGTGTAGGAAAGTGTTTATTTGTCCTTCATGTTTGTGATATAGTTTCCCTGAATATAATATTCTAGGATAAAAGGTTTTGTTTTGTTATTTTTACCTTCAGCCTTCTCCCCTAAGTTTAAATACGGCATGTGACTCTCTCTTGGTTTGTAAGGTTTCCACTAAGTCTGCGGCCAGAAGTATTGCAGCTCCCTTTTTATGTTGTTTATTTTCTCTTGTTGCTTTTAGTATTATTTCTTTATTGCTGACATTTGGGAGTGTGATTATTAAATATCTTGAGTCTTATTTGGGTTAAGTACTTGGTGTTCTATAACCTTTGTTGCTTGAATATTGATACATTTCTCCTGGTTTAGAAAGTTCTCTCTTATCATTTCTTTAAATAAAGTTTCCATCCTAACCTCTCTACCTCTTCTTTGAGGTCAATTGTGCTTTTGAGGCTATTTTCTACATCTTGTAGACATACTTTCTTCTTTCTTCTTTCTTGTCATCTGACTATATATTTTCATATACCCTGTTTCAAGCTCCCTAATTCTTTCTTCTCTTTGGTCAGTTCTGCTGTTGAGAGACTCTGATATATTTTTCAGTTTGTCAATTGAATTTTTCAGCTCCAGAATTTCTGCTTGATTTGTTTTATTATTTCAATCTCTTTGTTAAATCTCTCTGATAGGATTCTGAATTCCTTCTCTCTCTCTCTCTCCTTTTTTTAATATCGAGCTTCCTCAAAACCACTCTTTTGAGTTTTCTATCTGAAAGGTCACATATCTCTGTCAGCTCAAGGTTGGTCACTGGTTCCTTATTTAGTTCATTTGGTGAGATTATGTTTTCCTGGATGGTCTTTAGGCTTGTGGATGTTTATTGATGTATGGACCTTGATAAGTTATGTATTTATTCTAATCTTCACAGTCTGAAGTTGTTTGTACCCACCCATCTTGAGAAGGCTTTTCCAAGTATTCAAAGGAAATTAAATTGCTCTGTTCTCAGTCTTTGGTCACTGCAGCTGTGTCTGCATTATGGGGATTCCAAGCCCAGTAACACTCTGACTCTTGCAGACTTACAGAAGTACTGTCTCCATGGACTTGGGTATGGTCTGGGAGAAATTTGTGGATTACCAGGCAGAGAGTCTCCAGTTCTCTTCCCTTAATTTTCCTCAAACAAATGGAATCTCTGTCTCTCCCTCTCTGTTCTGAGCTGCTTGGAGTTACAGGGAGGGTGACACAAGCACTTCTTTGGCCACCACCACTGGGACTGTTCAGGGTAATTCCTGATGCCAGTACAGTACTGGGTGTAACCCAAAGTTTATGGCAATTTTTGCCTGGCTGCTGCTGTTTATTTAAGGCATAAGAGCCCTTTAGTCATCAGGTAGTGAATCCTGCCAGGCCTGGGGTCTTTGCCTTCAGGGCATCAAGTTCTCTGCTCACCCAGGGTGGGTCTAGAAATGGTGTCCATAAGCTAAGACCTGGAATCAGGAACTTTAAGACTCTGCTTGGTGCTTTATTTTACTGTGGTTAAGCTGGTACCCAAGTTGCAAGACAAAGACCTCTGTACTTTTCCCTACTTTTTACTGAAGCAGAAGGTGACTATCCTGATGGATACCACTGCCCCATCCTCATGGTGACTACTGTCTGGCTAATACTGATACCTATCCAAGGCCCAAGGGCTCTTTAGTCAGCAGGTGGTGAATCCTGCCAAGCCTGTGCCTCTCCCTTCAGGGCAGTGGGTTTCCTTCTGGCCCAGGGCAGGTCTAAAAATATCATCTGGGAGCTAGAGCCTGGAATGAGGGCTTCAGGACTCTGCTTGATGCTTTGTTTTACTGTGGCTGAGCTAGCATCCAAGTTGCAGACAGTGTCCTCTTCACTCTTCCCGTTCCTTTCCTCAAGCAGAAAGACTCTGTGCCAGAGCTGCAAGAAGTACTTCCTGGGACTGAGGGAGAGGTGATGCAAATATTACCTTTGCCACCCCAGCTGGTGTCTCACTGGACCATGTGCACCCTAAGTCCTCTGGCTCTGAGCCTAGCACAGCACCAGGACTTGCCTAGGAATTACAGCTCTTGTGGTCTAGACTGCCTTTCAAATTTATTTAGGAGCCCACCGTGCTTTAGCCTGTGGTGGTGGGGCTTCCCAGAACTCAATTTCTAGCCACAGGGATGGACAAATCCTCTCTGGCTAGGGCAGGTCTAAATGCTTCTTCTGTGGGTGTTGGCCAAACTCTGCCCTGTGCTGCTTTCCACTGTGAGAGGGCAGCACTAAGTTCCAATGCAAAGTCCCACAATCACTGAGCTCTTCCTGCCCCCAAGCACACAAATTATTATTTAATGCCATATGGCCACTGCTATGGGACGGAGAAAGGGTAGTGTAGGTGATCCAAGACTGTCTTTTCTATCCTTTTCAATGTCTCTTTGTTTGATATAACGTCAAAACCAGGTACTATGATCACTCACCCAATTTTTGGTTCTCATAAAGGTGCTTTCTTGTGTGGATAGTTGTTCAATTTGTTGTTCCTGTGGGGGCAGGGGGGAACAATTGCCAGAAGGGGTTCTACTTGGTCATCTTGCTCTGACCCTTTCTTTGCTTTCTTGTTTAGATTGATCGTCACTTTGTATGTGTTTATTTTTGTAATATGAATATATTTGCGTTTCTATAGACTTTCCATATCTCTACTCATCCCATTCCTTTTCCTAATTTATCTTGAGTATATCATTAGTTCTATATTTCCAAGGTTGAATACACTTGCCTTCATTCAGTAATAGCAAAAGAATATATTTATAGTTTTATACTTTTAAGCTATAATTAACAAAAATAATTTTCAGGAGACATTTTCCTTGGTGATGGTGTGAGAAAATATTTTAAATGGACTATTTTCAAGGCATGATAAATCTAAGTACTAGCAGCCAGCCTGCAGATGTGACAAACCGCATGGCTCATGCACACAGAAAGTCATGATACATGAACAGGATGTGGAAAAGGGGTCAGGCTATAAAAAGGAAGAAAGTTTTGTTATTGGGAAATCAAAACTTAAGCAGAGAAGGGGATGGGGTATGACCTTATAAGGGGATAATGAAACTTAGGCAACATCCAGAAAGATTGTAATCCCATAGTACTTGACCAGTGAGGAACTGGAGGAGGGACTTGCATGCTAGGAGATAAATTACCTGCTGCAACTGCCCTGGGTGTGCCTGCCTACCAGACACCCGACCTTGCGAGACCACCATTAAAAGTCTCATTTCCACTGTTCCTTGTCTCTATGTCCATTCTTTGGGTTTAGACAGGTGAATGTGTTTCTCACAAACTTGGGGGCTCATCTGGGATGTGTGTTCCTGTGTGGAGTGGACTCCAGCTGAGAGGGAAGACACGTCCCACCTTGTCCAGGCATCTTGGCTCCCCACAGAGGCCACAGACAAACCTGAGACTGTTATTCAGGAGGCAGTGGAGGCAACACAGGGAGAAAAGCAGGCACTGTAGCAACCAGGCAAACTTGTGCATGAGCCAAGGTAGGAAAATTGGACTATCAGTACTGCCTTGGTGGTTGGGCATTTTCAGCGGTTGAGTGTATGTGACTGAGATGTATTCTAGACATGAAGCGAGGGCAGAGTCCCAATCCACAGTTCCATTCTCCTGCAAGAGAAGCAGCCAGAGACAGACAAAGCAATTCTTGGGGTGTGCAAGAAACCTCCAGTAGGGTGGATTGAGTACACAGGGAAAAGCTCAGACATAGAGACTGACAGAAAATGGGAAACAGAAATTCTAGGTCTATGGAACAAAGGAAAGAGGGAGCTAAAGAGATTCCCTCTGACATTCCCCCAGATAGTCCTTTGGGGAGAATGTTGCAGGTTGGGAGGGACAACCCTCAAATCAGGGAAAGGAAAAGCAAAAGATGGTAAAGTATTGCTATTTAATCTGGCCCAAAGACCCCATTCATAAGCCTTTGGTCTTTTGGCCTAAGTTTGGCTCAGGTGAGGATTGGGAGTACCAACCTTTAATTATGTGAATAATAAAACCCTGTTCTCACAAGAGGAGATAAGTTACACTCTCTGCTGGATTAAGAAATTAACCTCCATGTTCCCCATCAAAGAGGAAGAAAAAGAGCTTAGTAAGAAGCCCTTGCCCAGTGAAAAGCCCTGGGACCTCCTATCATGCTTGTCTCCTCCACATGTCTCACAAAATAAGGGACAGGAAGATCAAGAGCAGCAGAAGGGTTAGAGGAAAGAAAGACCTGGAGACCATGAGGGAGCCAAACAAACTACTTTATATCCTTATCCAAATTCAACAAAAGAATTAGAACAGTGTAAGAGGGTTATTGAGAACTTCCCTATCCCCTCCAAACAGCAAACATCTAGCCTGTTCCCTCTTAGGAAACTTCCCATAGGGCAGGAAAAGATTGGCTTTGTAAATGCTCCTCTTACAAGTACTGAAGTTAGGAATTTCAAGAGGAAATGAACCCACTCCTAGAAGGTATTCTTGGTTTAGCAGAATAGCTGGACCAATTCCCAGGACCCAGCTTTTATACCTGGGCTGAAATTATGTCTATCATAAATATCATGTTCACAGGAGAATAAAGGGGAATTATCCCAGACAAGGAGTCTTGCCAGCCAAGCAAAAATGTCCTAATGTCAATCCCAAATGGGATAATGATCCCAGGGGCTGTGCCCAAATGCAGAACCTCAGGGAACTAATAATTAAAAGGATCAAAGAATCCACTCCTAGGACACAAAGTATCTCAAAGGCATTCGAGATTAAACAAGAAAAAGAGGAAACCACCTCTGCATTCCTTCAGAGGCTCAGAGATCAAATGAGAAAATACTCCAGATTAGATCCAGAGGACCCAGTAGGGCAAAGCACTTTGAAGGTTAACTTTGTAACTAAGAGTTGACCTGACATTACAAAAAAAGTACAAAAGATCAATGGCTGGAATGAAAAAATCAATTGAGGAATTACTGAAGGACGCTAAAAGGGCCTTTATATAAAGAGAAGAGGAGAAACAGAGACAAAAAGTGAAAATCTTGGTTTCCACTGTAGAGGAGGTAGTCAGGAAGACATTAGATCAAGACCCCTCTGGAGGAGAGGAGAAAATACTAGGTTTCAGCAAAAAGTCAGAAGAGAAATACAAGGAAAAACTCCTAAGACTGTAAGTGGATGTTACAGTGTGGAAAACTGGGACATTTTAAGAGAGAATGCCCAGAATGGAAAAAGAAAGAGAAGATAATCCCTGTGATGACTTTTGATGAAGATTGGGGGAGGCGGGTCGGGGCTCCTTCTAAGTAGGTCCTACCAGGAACCCTTGATAAAATTGATGGTGGGACTCGAGGGGGCAGAAGTAACATTTTTGGTTGATACTGGGGTGGCTCAATTCTCCCTAATTCATCCTTCAAGGGGTACAGAACTCTCTAAGGAAAAATGGACAGTATCAGGAGTAAAAGGGGACGGATTCCACGTTCTGATATTCAAGCAAATGTTAATTAGATTGGGACCAGAACAAATTGAAGGTTCACTCTTACATGTTCCTGAAGCAGGAACTAACTAAATCAGGACCTAATTGTGAGACTGGATTTAGGATTAGGAATAGAAGGGGGACAAATAAAAGTAATAATGGGCCTCCTGAGAGAGGAAGAGGAAAGATAAATTAATTCCCTTGTGTGGATTAGGGAAGGCAACAGGGAAAGATTAAAAATTATACCTTTACAGATTAAACTAAAGCAACCAGGAGAAATAGTTTGCAGAAAACAATATCCCATTCCCACTGAAAGGAGAAAAATGGGCTCCAATGGGTAATAAAGGAATTAATCAAAGATAGATTATTGGAACCCTGCATGTCACCATATAACACTCCAATTCTCCCAGTCAAAAAGCCTGATGGGTTATACAGATTAGTGCAAGATCTAAGGGCCATAAATCAAATTGTCCAGACCCACCACCCTGTGGTGCCTAACCTCTACAACCACCCTAGTAAGATATCCTATGAACATAAGTGGTTCAATATGGTGGATCTAGAAGATGCATTCTGAGCATGTACCGTAGACTTTAGGGGTAGGGACCTCTTTGCCTTTGAATGGGGAAATCCTATAACTGGGAAGAAAAACAGCAGTACCACTGGACTGTGCTGCCACAAGGTTTCACGGAAGCCCCAAACTTATTTAGTCAAATCTTAGAAAAATTCCTAGAGGAATTCCAACCTTCCAGGGGAACCCAGTAATTATAATACATAGATGAGAGGGAGGAGCAAGATGGCCAAATAGGAACAGCTCCAGTCTCCAACTCCCAGCGCGAGCAACACAGAAGACCGGTGATTTCTGCATTTTCAACTGAGGTACTGGGTTCATCTCACTGGGGAGTGCCAGACGATCGGTGCTGGTCACCTGCTGCAGCCCGACCAGTGAGAGCTGAAGCAGGGCGAGGCATCGCCTCACCTGGGAAGCGCAAGGGGGAAGGGAATCCCTTTTCCTAGCCAGGGGAACTGAGACACACAACACCTGGAAAAGCAGGTAACTCCCACCCCAATACAGCGCTTTAAGCAAACAGGCACACCAGGAGATCATATCCCACACCTGGCCGGGAGGGTCCCAGGCCCACGGAGCCTCCCTCATTGCTAGCACAGTAGTCTGTGATCTACTGGCAAGGCAGCAGCGAGTCTGGGGGAGGGGCGCCCGCCATTGCTGAGGCTTAAGTAGGTAAACAAAGCGGCTGGGAAGCTCGAACTGGGTGGAGTTCACAGCAGCTCAAGGAAACCTGCCTGTCTCTGTAGACTCCACCTCTGGGGACAGGGCACAGTAAACAATAACAAAAGCAGCAGAAACCTCTGCAGACGCAAACGACTCTGACAGCTTTGAAGAGAGCAGTGGATCTCCCAACACGGAGGTTGAGATCTGAGAAGGGACAGACTGCCTGCTCAAGGGGGTCCCCGACCCCTGAGTAGCCTAACTGGGAGACATCCCCCACTAGGGGCAGTCTGACACCCCACACCTCACAGGGTGGAGTACACCCCTGAGAGGAAGCTTCCAAAGCAAGAATCAGACAGGTACACTCGTTGTTCAGCAATATTCTATCTTCTGCAGCCTCTGCTGCTGATACCCAGGCAAACAGGGTCTGCAGTGGACCTCAAGCAATCTCCAACAGACCTACAGCTGAGGGTCCTGACTGTTAGAAGGAAAACTATCAAACAGGAAGGACACCTACACCAAAACCCCATCAGTACGTCACCATCATCAAAGACCAGAGGCAGATAAAACCACAAAGATGGGGAAAAAGCAGGGCAGAAAAGCTGGAAATTCAAAAAATAAGAGTGCATCTCCCCCGGCAAAGGAGCGCAGCTCATTGCCAGCAACGGATCAAAGCTGGACGGAGAATGACTTTGACGATATGAGAGAAGAAGGCTTCAGTCCATCAAATTTCTCAGAGCTAAAGGAGGAATTACATACCCAGTGCAAAGAAACTAAAAATCTTGAAAAAAAAGTGGAAGAATTGATGGCTAGAGTAATTAATGCAGAGAAGGTCCTAAACGAAATGAAAGAGATGAAAACCGTGACACGAGAAATACGTGACAAATGCACAAGCTTCAGTAACCGACTCGATCAACTGGAAGAAAGAGTATCAGCGATTGAGGATCAAATGAATGAAATGAAGCGAGAAGAGAAACCAAAAGAAAAAAGAAGAAAAAGAAATGAACAAAGCCTGCAAGAAGTATGGGATTATGTAAAAAGACCAAATCTACATCTGATTGGGGTGCCTGAAAGTGAGGGGGAAAATGGAACCAAGTTGGAAAACACTCTTCAGGATATCATCCAGGAGAACTTCCCCAACCTAGTAGGGCAGGCCAGCATTCAAATCCAGGAAATACAGAGAATGCCACAAAGATACTCCTCGAGAAGAGCAACTCCAAGACACATAATTGCCAGATTCACCAAAGTTGAAATGAAGGAAAAAATCTTAAGGGCAGCCAGAGAGAAAGGTCGGGTTACCCACAAAGGGAAGCCCATCAGACTAACAGCAGATCTCTCGGCAGAAACTCTACAAGCCAGAAGAGAGTGCGGGCCAATATTCAACATTCTTAAAGAAAAGAATTTTAAACCCAGAATTTCATATCCAGCCAAACTAAGTTTCATAAGTGAAGGAGAAATAAAATCCTTTACAGATAAGCAAATGCTGAGAGATTTTGTCACCACTAGGCCTGCCTTACAAGAGACCCTGAAGGAAGCACTAAACATGGAAAGGAACAACCAGTACCAGCCATTGCAAAAACATGTCAAAATGTAAAGGCCATCGAGGCTAGGAAGAAACTGCATCAACTAACGAGCAAAATAACCAGTTAATATCATAATGGCAGGATCAAGTTCACACATAACAATCTTAACCTTAAATGTAAATGGACTAAATGCTCCAATTAAAAGACACAGACTGGCAAACTGGATAAAGAGTCAAGACCCATCAGTCTGCTGTATTCAGGAGACCCATCTCACATGCAGAGACATACACAGGCTCAAAATAAAGGGATGGAGGAAGATTTACCAAGCAAATGGAGAACAAAAAAAAGCAGGGGTTGCAATACTAGTCTCTGATAAGACAGACTTTACACCATCAAAGATCAAAAGAGACAAAGAAGGCCATTACATAATGGTAAAGGGATCAATTCAACAGGAAGAGCTAACTATCCTAAATATATATGCACCCAATACAGGAGCACCCAGATTCATAAAGCAAGTCCTTAGAGACTTACAAAGAGACTTAGACTCCCATACAATAATAACGGGAGACTTCAACACTCCACTATCAATATTAGACAGATCAACGAGACAGAAAGTTAACAAGGATATCCAGGAATTGAACTCATCTCTGCAGCAAGCAGACCTAATAGACATCTATAGAACTCTCCACCCCAAATCAACAGAATATACATTCTTCTCAGCACCACATCGTACTTACTCCAAAATTGACCACGTAATTGGAAGTAAAGCACTCCTCAGCAAATGTACAAGAACAGAAATTATAACAAACTGTCTCTCAGACCACAGTGCAATCAAACTAGAACTCAGGACTAAGAAACTCAATCAAAACCGCTCAACTACATGGAAACTGAATAACCTGCTCTTGAATGACTACTGGGTACATAACGAAATGAAAGCAGAAATAAAGATGTTCTTTGAAACCAATGAGAACAAAGATACAACATACCAGAATCTCTGGGACACATTTAAAGCAGTGTGTAGAGGGAAATTTATAGCACTAAATGCCCACAAGAGAAAGCAGGAAAGATCTAAAATTGACACTCTAACATCGTAATTAAAAGAACTAGAGAAGCAAGAGCAAACACAATCGAAAGCTAGCAGAAGGCAAGAAATAACTAAGATCAGAGCAGAACTGAAGGAGATAGAGACACAAAAACCCTTCCAAAAAATCAATGAATCCAGGAGTTGGTTTTTTGAAAAGATCAACAAAATTGACAGACCACTAGCAAGACTAATAAAGAAGAAGAGAGAGAAGAATCAAATCGACGCAATAAAAAATGATAAAGGGATAGATATCACCACCGACCCCACAGAAATACAAACTACCATCAGAGAATACTACAAACACCTCTACGCAAATAAACTGGAAAATCTAGAAGAAATGGATAATTTCCTGGACACTTACACTCTTCCAAGACTAAACCAGGAAGAAGTTGAATCCCTGAATAGACCAATAGCAGGCTCTGAAATTGAGGCAATAATTAATAGCCTACCAACCAAAAAAAGTCCAGGACCAGATGGATTCACAGCTGAATTCTACCAGAGGTACAAGGAGGAGCTGGTACCATTCCTTCTGAAACTATTCCAATCAATAGAAAAAGAGAGAATCCTCCCTAACTCATTTTATGAGGCCAACATCATCCTGATACCAAAGCCTGGCAGAGACACAACAAAAAAAGAGAATTTTAGACCAATATCCCTGATGAACATTGATGCAAAAATCCTCAATAAAATACTGGCAAACCGGATTCAGCAACACATCAAAAAGCTTATCCACCATGATCAAGTGGGCTTCATCCCTGGGATGCAAGGCTGGTTCAACATACGCATATCAATAAACATAATCCAGCATATAAACAGAACCAAAGACAAGAACCACATGATTATCTCAATAGATGCAGAAAAGGCTTTTGACAAAATTCAACAGCCCTTCATGCTAAAAACGCTCAATAAATTTGGTATTGATGGAACGTACCTCAAAATAATAAGAGCTATTTATGACAAACCCACAGCCAATATCATACTGAATGGGCAAAAACTGGAAAAATTCCCTTTGAAAACTGGCACAAGACAGGGATGCCCTCTCTCATCACTGCTATTCAACATAGTGTTGGAAGTTTTGGCTAGGGCAATGAGGCAAGAGAAAGAAATCAAGGGTATTCAGTTAGGAAAAGAAGAAGTCAAATTGTCCCTCTTTGCAGATGACATGATTGTATATTTAGAAAACCCCATTGTCTCAGCCCAAAATCTCCTTAAACTGATAAGCAACTTCAACAAAGTCTCAGGATACAAAATTAATGTGCAAAAATCACAAGCATTCTTATACACCAGTAACAGACAAACACAGAGCCAAATCATGAATGAACTTCCATTCACAATTGCTTCAAAGAGAATAAAATACCTAGGAATTCAACTTACAAGGGATGTAAAGGACCTCTTCAAGGAGAACTACAAACCACTGCTCAGTGAAATAAAAGAGGTCACAAACAAATGGAAGAACATACCATGCTCATGGATAGGAAGAATCAATATCGTGAAAATGGCCATACTTCCCAAGGTAATTTATAGATTCAATGCCATCCCCATCAAGCTACCAATGAGTTTCTTCACAGAATTGGAAAAAACTGCTTTAAAGTTCATATGGAACCAAAAAAGAGCCCGCATCTCCAAGACAATCCTAAGTCAAAAGAACAAAGCTGGAGGCATCACGCTACCTGACTTCAAACTATACTACAAGGCTACAGTAACCAAAACAGCATGGTACTGGTACCAAAACAAAGATATAGACCAATGGAACAGAACAGAGTCCTCAGAAATAATACCACACATCTACAGCCATCTGATCTTTGACAAACCTGAGAGAAACAAGAAATGGGGAAAGGAGTCCCTATTTAATAAATGGTGCTGGGAAAATTGGCTAGCCATAAGTAGAAAGCTGAAACTGGATCCTTTCCTTACTCCTTATACGAAAATTAATTCAAGATGGATTAGAGACTTAAATGTTAGACCTAATACCATAAAAATCCTAGAGGAAAACCTAGGTAGTACCATTCAGGACATAGGCATGGGCAAAGACTTCATGTCTAAAACACCAAAAGCAACAGCAGCAAAAGCCAAAATTGACAAATGGGATCTAATTAAACTAAAGAGCTTCTGCACAGCAAAAGAAACTACCATCAGAGTGAACAGGCAACCTACAGAATGGGAGAAAATTTTTGCAATCTACTCATCTGACAAAGGGCTAATATCCAGAACCTACAAAGAACTCAAACAAATTTACAAGAAAAAAACAAACAACCCCATCAAAAAGTGGGCAAAGGATATGAACAGACATTTCTCAAAAGAAGACATTCATACAGCCAACAGACACATGAAAAAATGCTCTCATCACTGGCCATCAGAGAAATGCAAATCAAAACCACAATGAGATACCATCTCACACCAGTTAGAATGGCGATCATTAAAAAGTCAGGAAACAACTGGTGCTGGAGAGGATGTGGAGAAATAGGAACACTTTTACACTGTTGGTGGGATTGTAAACTAGTTCAAACATTATGGAAAACAGTATGGCGATTCCTCAAGGATCTAGAACTAGATGTACCATATGACCCAGCCATCCCATTACTGGGTATATACCCAAAGGATTATAAATCATGCTGCTATAAAGACACATGCACACGTATGTTTATTGCGGCACTATTCGCAATAGCAAAGACTTGGAATCAACCCAAATGTCCATCAGTGACAGACTGGATTAAGAAAATGTGGCACATATACACCATGGAATACTATGCAGCCATAAAAAAGGATGAGTTTGTGTCCTTTGTAGGGACATGGATGCAGCTGGAAACCATCATTCTTAGCAAACTATCACAAGAACAGAAAACCAAACACCACATGTTCTCACTCATAGGTGGGAACTGAACAATGAGATCACTTGAACTCGGGAAGGGGAACATCACACATAGAGGCCTGTCGGGGGGGTAGGGGGGAGTGGGGAGGGATTGCACTGGGATTTATACCTGATGTAAATGACGAGTTGATGGGTGCTGACGAGTTGATGCGTGCAGCACACCAACGTGGCACAAGTATACATATGTAACAAACTTGCACGTTATGCACATGTACCCTAGAACTTAAAGTATAATAATTAATTAATTAATTAATTAATTAAAAAAATACATAGATGATCTTTAAATTTCTGGAGAGAGGAGGTCCGAGGTATCAGAAACCACCATAAGCTTGCTTAATTTTCTAGGAGAAGGGGGGTGTGAGTCTCTAAAAACAAATTGCAGTTTGTAGAAAAATAAGTTAAATCTTTAGGACACCTGATTAGTGAAGGAAAGCAGAAAATAAACCCAGAAAGACTGTCAGGAATAGTGGGTCTTCCTTTGCCTAAAACAAAGAGAATTCTGAAAATTTTCAGGTTTAACTGGCTGCTGTAGGTTATGGATTGACTCATATGCTCGAAAGACAAAGACTGTGTATCTCAAGCTACCAGAAGAGGAACTTGATCCCTTGCAATGGTCCCCAGAGGACATTCAGGCAATGAAACAGATAAAGCAGGCCCTCATTACAGCCCTAGTCCTGGCCCTCCCATCTTTAGAGAAACCATTCCATCTATTTGTAACAGTAGACCAGGGCATGGCCCTTGGGGTGTTCACTCAGAGCTGGGAAGGGAAGAGGCAACCTGTTGTTTTTGTCGCCAAGCTTTATTATCCTGCCTCTCCAGGGTAGCCCGAATGTGTGCAAGAAGCAGCTGCCACAGCCCTGCTGGTAGAGAAGAGTCAAAAACTAACCCTTGGTGGGGCCCTAATAATGAGCACCCCACATCACGTCAGGAATATATTAAATAAAAAAGCTGGGAGATGGTTAATAGATTCTCAGACTCTAAAATATGAAGCCATATTACCAGAAAAAGATGATTTGGTCATAACAGCAGATACTTACCTGAATCCAGTCAGTTTCATATGGAAAGGAGAAGAGAACAAAGAAGCATCAGACCATAACTGCTTATACATCACAGAATACCAAACCAAAGTTAGACCAGACCTCAGAAAAGTTCCACTACATGATGGGCTAAGGCTATTTGTGGATGTGTCATCCTGAGTGACAGATGGCAAGAAATACAACAGCTGTGCTGTCATTGATGGAAATAAACACTTTTTAATGTGAGAAAGGTAGATTACCTAATGGCTGGTGGGCCCAAACCTGTGAATTATATGCTGTTAACCGGGCCCTAAAGCTCCTTGAAGGCCAAGAAGGCATTATATAAACTGATTCTAAATATGCCTATGGGGTGATACACACTTTTGGAAAAATATGGACAGAGCAGGGCCTAATAGCAGGGGAAAAGAACTGGTACGTGGAGAACTAGTCAAACTGGTTTTAGAAAGCCTCCTATTTCCAGCAGCGATAACTAATCACACTTAATGTAACTGGTCATCAGTAAAGGAACACTATAGAAGCTATAGGAAATAGGCTTGCAGATGAAGCTGCTAAGCAAGCCCCCCTGGAGGAAGAAATTAGACTATTTAGCCTGATCCCAGACCTCCCTGAGGTAGTATTAAGGCCTCAGTTTACCAAAGAGGAGAAAGAAGAATTAGACAGGATAGCGGTCACTCAAACTGAAGATGAGAAATAGTTACTTCCTGATGTGAGAGATGATAAGTAAACCCCTGATGAGAGAACTAATGAATACATTACACAAAAGGAGTCACTGGGGACCCCTGGCTCTGTGTGATGCAATACTTAGAAAGTATTGGTGTTTAGGGATTTATATCCTTGCTAAACAAGTATGTGCAAGTTGTGTAACTTATCAAAGAATGAACAAAAAGGTAATTAGAAGACAGGCCACAGGAGGACGACCTCCTGGACTAAGACCATTCCAGAGCATTCAACTAGATTTCACAGAAATACCCAAGTAGAAAGACTGAAGTCTTTGCTTGTGATCATAGATAACCTTTCCAACTGGGTAGAAGCCTCTCCCAACTGACAGCCACTACTGGGAATATGGTCAAAATAATCTTAGAGCAGATTAAACCCAGATTTGGCCTGTTAGAAAATATTGATTCAGACAGTGGCAGCCACTTTACCTCAAGGGTGTTAAGGGAAATTAAGGAAAGTTTACAAATTAGATGGGATTTTACACTCCCTGGCATCCCCTTTACTCTGGAAAGTTAGAAAGAATAAATCAAACTCTCAAAAAGCATATTACCAAACAAATATTAGAAACTCAAACGCCCTGGACCAAATGTCTTTCAGTAGCTCTCCTTGGGGTTAGGACAGCCCCTCAAGAAAAAATCTCGAGACTGTCCTCCTTCGAGTTATTACATGGACTCCCATATTTGGGCAGGACTACAGATCTTCCTACTATGGAAACCAAGGACCAATTTTTGAGAAATTATACTGGCCATATCCTTCACCTTGTCATCTCTTAGTTAAAAGGACTTCTGACTCAAACCCCACCTCCTGAGTTCGAAGTTGGCCATTTCCAGCCGGTGACTTGATGCTGATTAAGACTTGGAAAGAAAACAAGCTCCAACCCAGCTGGGAAGGTCCCTATCAGAAGTGCTTCTGATCACCAAGATGGTCATAGGAACAACTGAAAGGGGGTGAACTCGTACTCGAGTCAAGGGACTGGTAAAAGAGACCCTGGAAGGGAGAGAAAAAGACCAGTGGAAAGTACATGGGTCACATAAGAAAGCCTTAAAGTTAACTTTAAGAAAAACCTAGAAAAAACATGGGCTGGCCCCTTCTATGGAAGTTAATGTGGTTGGGATGCGCTATTATGCCAGGGACTAAAGATTGGGATGGAGGATGGGGAAACTGGAAAGGGACTCCCAACTACTCACTTAAGCTAGTAATTAATATAAATAAAACTATAGCACCCCTAGCCATAAAATTTGATGCCTGCCAAGTTTTGCCTTGTGGAAATTTAGAAAACCAGAAGCAGGTTTCACAAGCAGATGAGTATCTCTTTCCTGAACTAGATGCAGGCTACAACAGTGCAAGTCCCTGCCCTAGCTGGAATGATGTCTGGTGGACCACCCAATATCAGGGTTGGACTGTCAATATGGGATAGGTAACCCCATCCTGGAGTCCCTTAAAAGATAAAATACATCTATACAAAGGCTCCCCACCAACTAACTGCCAAAACTTAGTGTAACCCTATACTCATAACTATCAACAATCCAGGCACCCTAGATCAAGAACCAAGGGTGGTGCCTCAAGTGTAGGCTGGGGGAAGATGTTGTAGGAAAAGATCCCCTAGGGTGATCTGTTCTTAAATTAATCAAGAACTCAACCTCCCACTTGCCTGGGACTACTCCAACCCCAGACCCTAGTAAGTACTTTATTCCATCACATAGTAATCCTAAAAAAGTAGAAATAATTGAAATAAAGGATTTAAGCAAACCGTAGAAATTGAAACAGGGTACAGACATGTGAATGCCTGGGTCGAATGGATCAAATTCTTGGTACAAGCCTTCAAAAAGAGTAATGGCTACACATGTGCTGCAGGACGACCTCAGGCACAGGTGGTTCCACTTCCCCTAGGATAGGATACTGATCCTGAAGGAATGCATTGCATGTTGGCTATATACCAGGACAATGATGCATGCGGAGATGAGACTTGTAAGAGTCTGTCATTTCTCTTTCCTGCATCTCCTCCTGCAGAGGTCAAATACCAGAGCAATCCCCTCATTCTCCATGGGGAATATGAACCACTCCTCTTGCCTCTCTAGGCAGGGGGCAGAGTTCAATAAGCCATGGGAGAACTCTCGGCTTGTACCCACATCCTAAACGTCACTGGTAAGTCAGGTAATGGAAATTACACAGCTTGCCATACACCCCGGCCTGATGTCTGGTGGTATTGTGGGAAAAGGAACCTCTGTAACCTGTTACCATCTAATAGGACTGGGACTTGTGCTTTGGTCCAATTGGCCATTCCCTTCACCCTGGCATTCCGTAAGATACCTGAAAACACACATGGCCATCGAAACCAGAGAGATTTAACAAATTCTTTTGATCCCAATATATATGTTGACTCAACAGGAGTACCTAGAGGGGATGCCTAATACATTTAAGGCCTGAAACCAAATAGCTGTTGGGTTTGACTCAGCACTCCTCTGGTGGTCAATTATTAATAAAAATGTGGAGTGGATCAATTACGTCTATTATAATCAACAGAGATTCATTAGCTATACTTGAAATACCCTCAAAGGGGTGGCTGGCCAGTTAAATGCCACCAGCCAAAGTGGCCGGGGAAAACAGGCTTGTGCTAGACATGATACTAGCAGAAAAAGGGGGCATATGTGTTATGCAGGGTGGGAAATGTACTTTCATTGCCAGCAATACTGCCCCAGATGGAACCATCACAAAAGCTTTACAAGGACTGACAACCCTAGCCAACAAACTGGCAGAAAATGCTGGAATTGATGATCAATTTATGGGTTGCTAGAAGGATGGTTTAGAAAATGGAAAGGCATGGTAGCTTCAATCCTTACATCTCCCATAATTGTGGCAGGAGTCTAAACAGCAGTGGGATGTTGTACTATCCCTGTGTGAGGGGACTAGCACAGAGATTAATTGAAACAGCTATTAATAAACAAATGTCCATGACTTACCAGCAAAAAAACCTGCTACTATTATAAACCAAATTAAACCCACTCTCCTATGAGGAAGACAGTAAACAACTTCTAGAGTGATTCGCAAAACAAAAAGGTTTAAATGAAAATGAGATCAAAAGAAGTAAATAGAAAAGAGAAGAGAATTAGTGAGAAAACATTTTAAATAGTTCATTGTCAAGGCATGATAAATCTAAGCACTGGCAGCCAGCCTGCGGACGTGACAAACTGCATGGCTCATTCACCTAGCAAGTCATGATAAGTAAACAGAATGTATAGGAGGAGCCAGCCCATAAAAGGGAAGAAAGTTTCATTATTAGGAAATCGAAACTTAAAAGCAGGGAAAGGGACTGGGTACCACCTTATAAGGGGATAATGAAACTTAGGCTCTGTCCAGGAAGATGGTAACCTCATAGTACTCGACCAGTGAGGAACTGGGGGAGGGACCTGCATGCTGGGAGATAAATTATGTGCTGTGACTGCCCCAGGTGTGCCTGCCTACCAGACACCCGATCTTGTAAGAACACCATTAAGTTTTCTTTCCACTGTTCTTCATGTTTCTAAGTACATTCTTTGGGTTTGGACAGGTGAATATACTTCTCACAATGGAGAAACTCTCTAGAAGAATAAGGTGTAAAATTTCAAGTACTGCTTTCAGTATTGCTAAGTAAGCTTCTATCAGGCTTACTGTCAGGAATAACCACTGCAAATTCTAGAATACATCCATAACCAGCTACTTGAAGTCATTAGAGAAATGACAAGCAGCAAAGTCTAGAAGGAGAGTCAATATTTGAATGGAGGTAGGATATGGTGTAAGTTTTCTGTTTTTAAGCTTTTTACATGAAGAACAGCATACAGTTGATTCTGCACATGGTGGATAAATTACCAATAGAAAACATATAGTCTTTCTGAGATGAGAAATCAGAGAACAGAGTGCAAGGCAATGACAGTCTCTGAAACTGGGAGGGAGGGCAGCAATACAAAATATGCAGAGAAAGACACCCTAATTTTTGTGTATAACCTCTGCACAAATCTCTGATTGATCTTTGATCATACAACCACATGGCAGACACAAAATGATGTAACTGATATAAAAGAACTGAACTGAAATTTCAATTGCAGCCCAAGAGAAACAATTTGCTCTTTTTATCTGGTCAAGATAATTATTTGCTTAAAAAATAATAAATCAATCAGCATTCTTCAGAGAGACATAAAAGAATTCAGAATCTCCACAACATACAGTTTAAAATGTCCAGGATAAGATTCAAAAGACTAAACATACAAAGGAATAAAAACACATGACCAATTCTTAATAAAATGTTAATCAATTGAAATACATCCAAAGATGACAATGATAGTAGAAGAAACAGAAAAGAATTTTAAACAAGCTATTTATAACTATGTTTAATGATGTAAAAGAAAATATGTTGGCAATTAATGAAAAGATAGAACATTGTAGGGAAACAGAAATTATAATAAAATCTCAAGGAAAATTTTTGTAAATAAAAAATACAGTATTACAGAAAGTAGTCTCTCAACTTGAATATATCAGTAAAAGTAATCTAACCTAAAGAACAGAAAAGGAAAACAGATTTAAAAAATAAAAGAACTTCAAGGACATGCAGAACAATATCAGAAATGTATCCATCATACATGTAATTGCAATCTTAGGAAAAGAGAGAAAAAAAAATGGAAAACTATTGGATAAAATTTTCCCCAATTTGGGGAAAGTCATACATTTACAAATTCAAAATGCTCAGCAAACTCCAAGCAATATAAATACAGAGAAAAAAATGCCTAGATGCATTACAGTCAAACTGCTAAAATAAAATATAAAGGTAAAATCTTATAAGCAGTCAAAAATAAACAATATATTATACATATTACAATATATTAATATTGTAACAACATATCACATACAGGGAACAATGATTCAAAAGCCACTAACTTATCAGAAGCAATTGAAGCTAGATAACAATGAGAAAATATAAAGTGCTAAAAATTAGATCAATCCAGAATTTTATTTCATGTGAAAGAATTCTTTAAGAATGAAGGCCAAATGAAGATATTTCCAGAATAAAAAAAAAAATAAGTAAATTTGTTTGTCAGAGGACCTATACTATGTGAACTACAAAAAGATGTTCTTCAAGTGAGTGTAAATTCTACCAGATGGAATCTCATATCATAAGAAAGGGATGAAGAGCATCAGAAATTGTAAATACTCAAATAAATATAAAACAGTTTTTAATTTTTAAAAATGCACATGAACGTTTAAGCAAACAGTATAACATTGTTTACTGGGTTTTATATGTATGTAGATGTAATGTATATGACATCTGACCATAACAATAAGGTAAAAACAATAAAGTGTACATTGATGAGAAAGAAAAAACATCGCTCTTAATTACGGATAATATGATTGCTTCAGAAATCCGAAAAATTTACAAAACTACTAAAAATAATAGATGAAGTTAGCAAGATAATAAGAAAAAATCAGTAGAATAAGGGATGGAGATTAAAGGAAACTATACAGGTACAAAGTTTCTACATTTTATGTGAAGTGGTAAAATATTAACCACTAAGTGAAGGGAAAGTTAGCAAGTTATAATATATTGTCATTGCTCGAGCAACCATTGAAACACTAATGTAAATAGGTAAACCATAAAACTCAATAGCTAAAGCAAGATATATATCAAAAAATATCAAATAATCCAAATATAGGAAAGAATGAACAGAGGAACAAAAAATCAGAGATGACAAATGAAAAACAGGCAATAAAATACTAGATCCATATTCAATCGTATCAGCAATCTTACTCAATTTTAACATATTAAACACTCCAATGAAAGGCCAAAAATTTTCAGAAGAGATAAAAGAGCAAAATTAAACTACATTATTTCAAAATGGTTCAGCCTTTAGTTGTAAAGACATGGATAGGTTGAAAATAAATAGATGGAAAAAAACTCTCTTGTATAGAGTAAGCATCAGAAAGCTGAAGTAGCTATTATCATATCAGATAAAATAGAATTCAGTCAAAAAGGTTTTTCTAGAGATAATAAGTGACCTTTAATAATAATAAAAGGATCAGCATAGCAGGAATATATATCATAAATGTAAATGTACTTTAAAAGAGCATCAGAATAGAAAAAAACAGAATTAAAAGGAAAAACTGATAAAATTACAACTATATTTTAATTCTGTTATTAGATCGAAAGATCAATACATGCACAGATTACTTTTAAAAATACTATCAATCACTTTGACCTAATTGACATGTAGAGAACACTATACCCAAGACATTATTAGCATACACGGTATAGTCACTAGGAAAGACCATATTCTGGGCTTAAAAGCAAGTCTCAATAAATTTAAAAGGATTCAAATGAAACACAGCATGTTATCTAGCCAAAATAAAATTAAATTAGAAATAAATTAACAATAAAATGTCTAGTAAAACCCATGTTTGAGAATTAAAGAGGCTCTGAAAAATGTTAAGTGTGTGAAAAATAAATAACAAGCAAAGTAAATAAATATTTAAACTTAATAAAAATGAAATACAATATAATAAAAACTGTGGAATGCAGCCAAATAAGTGCCCATAGGGAAATGTATATCTTGAATGCTTATATTCAAAAGAATAAATATCTAAAACAAATGACCCAAATTATCCCCTTAAGAAGCTAGAATACAGTAGACAAAAAAAGAATCCAAAGTAGGTAGAAGCAAAGAAATACTAAAGAAAAGAAATTAAATTAATGAGATAGAAGAGATTCTTAAAAATAGAGAAAATTAACAAAGCCAAAAGTACACTTCTAGAAAATAATCAATAAAATGGATTGATTTTTTATCTAGGAATATAAAATATTAATCTAGAAAAACCATGAGACTAGAAATTACCAATATAAGGAAAAAAATCACAATAGACACCACAGCGATAAAAAGGATACTAAGAGAATGTAAAGAGCAACTCTTTGGCAACAAATATGACAATCCTCATGAAACTGAAAAATTCTCTGAAAGATATAACTTAACAAAACTTACACAAGTTAGAACAGAAAATCTGAATAGCATTGCATCTATTTAATAAATTGAGATCATCATCATAAAGAAAACTGTAGACACAGAACATTTAACTGGTGTATCCTATCGAACATTTAAAGAAGAAAGAACACCCATCTGACAGAAACTCTTTTAAAAAATACAGGAGGAGGGAATATTTCCAAACTCCTTATCCTGTTACCAAAGTTGACAAAAATTTTACAGAAAATAAAAGACTGATATATTCCCTAAATTTAGAGACAAAAACTCTTGTAACATGTAGCAAATGGAATCCAAAAACGTAAAAAAAGAATAGTCCATCATGACAAAATGGGATGTATTCCAAGAATGGAAGATTGGTTTAACATTGCAAAAATCAATTAATGCTATTTACCATTTTGATCAAATAAAAATAACTGTGAATATTATGATAGCTATCAAAATTATTTGAGAAAATTTAACACCATTTTATGATAGAAACTATCAGCAAATGAGAAATAGAAAGAAAATTCCTCACTCCAATAAAGAATAACTATGTACAACCAGGAAACATAATACTAAATGATAAAATATTGAACATGTTCCATCTAAATTGGGAAGAACTCAAGGATTTCAACTCTTAATCTATTTAACATTGTAATAGAAGTTCTGACCATAACAATAAGGTAAAAACAATAAAGTGTATATTGATGAGAAAGAAAAAACATCGCTCTTAATTATGGATAATATGATTGCTTCAGAAATCCGAAAAATTTACAAAACTACTAAAAATAATAGATGAAGTTAGCAAGATAATAAGAAAAAAGATTAAGATTTTAAAACATTTTATTTATACCCTCTTAAGTATAAACTAAAACATAATTTGTGAAAATAATATATCCATCATAGTTCTAAAAATATGCTTAGAAATAAAACAGGAGGAAATTTGTGAGACTTTTACACTGGAAGTGAAAATGACCCAACTCTTCCATAGAATTTATGTTTACTGCTTTTTGAATAAACATAGAAATTCACCCTCCTGATCCGAAAGCCTGAAACTTACTTGTCTGATCCAAGTTCTTTCCTCAGGAAACCACTCTCAGGCCTTCCAGATCGTATCAAGGAACTGAAACTCACCAGATCACTGCATCCAGACAATGAGATGCCAGCTCCTCATTTATCATGATTCCTGATTACCAACTCCTCTCTTACCCCAGCCCTCATCCCTGTTTTCTCTGCCATATAGACTCCTAATTTTAGTTGATCAGAAAGAATTTGAGACTGATCTCCTGTTCTCTGCTGCAGCACCTGAATAAAGACTTCTTCCATTGGAAAACTCATCATCTTAGTGATTGTCTTTCTATGCAGCAAGTGGCAGGACCCAGACTGAACCCTGGTGTTTTGGTAAAAGAAGCAACACAACTTTGCTGAAAGAAATGAAAGAAAACTCCCTCTCCCCAATGGAGAGATATAGTGTATTCCTTGGCTGGAATATTTAACATTGTTAAGATTTTAATTTACTCAAAATTTATATATCAATTCCACGCAAACCCAATCAAAACCCCTGCAAATTTTCATAGAAATTAACAAGCCAATTCTGCTTTTATGTTTAAATACAAAGGACCTAGATTACACAAATCGATTCTTAAAATGAAGAACAAGTTTGGAGAGTTTTCCAAATTAGATTTTAAGACTTAGTATAAAGCTATGAAAATCAGGCAGTCACTGTCACCCTGATACCCAAACCAGGAAAGGACATAAAAAAAGAAAACTAGAGACTAATATTCCTGATGAAAATAGGATGCTAAACTCTTCAACAAAATACTAGTAACCAAATCCAACAGCACATCAAAAAGATAATACACCGTGGATTTATCTGATACACCATCATCAAGTGGGTTTTATCCCAGGAATGCAAGGATGATTTAACATACACTAGTCAATAAATGTGATACATCACAAAAACATAATTAAAAATAAAAACCATATGATTGTTTAAATTAATGCAGAAAAAGCATTTGATAAAATCTAGCATCCCTTTATGATAAAAAAAAAAAACACTCAACAAACTAGGCATAGAAAGAACTTACATGAAAATAATAAAAGCCATATATGACAAACGCACCACCAACATCATACTGAATGGGGAAAAGTTGAAACATTCCCTCTGAGAACTAGTACAAGACAAGGATGCCCACTTTCACCACTTCTTTTTTTTTTTTTTTTTTTTTTTTTTAATTATCTCTAATTTTAATTACATGGCTGAAATGCAGAGTGATTTCTAATTACATGTTGTGGACATACTCTGAGGTATTTTTTTTTTAATTGTACTTTAAGTTCTAGGGTACATGTGGATAACGTGCAGGTTTGTTACATATGTATACCTGTGCCATGTTGGCATGCTGCACCCATCAACTGGTCAGCACCCATCAACTCGTCATTTACATCAGGTATAACTCCCAATGCAATCCCTCCCCCCTCCCCCCTCCTCATGATAGGCCCCGGTATGTGATGTTCCCCTTCCCGAGTCCAAGTGATCTCATTGTTCAGTTCCCACCTATGAGTGAACACATGCGGTGTTTGGTTTCCTGTTCTTGCGATAGTTTGCTGAGAATGATGGTTTCCAGCTGCATCCATGTCCCTACAAAGGACACGAACTCATCCTTTTTTATGGTTGCATAGTATTCCATGGTGTATATGTGCCACATTTTCTTAATCCAGTCTGTCACTGATGGACATCTGGGTTGATTCCAAGTCTTTGCTATTGCGAATAGTGCCGCAATAAACATACATGTGCATGTGTCTTTATAGCAGCATGATTTATAATCCTTTGGGTATATACCCAGTAATGGGATGGCTGGGTCATATGGTACATCTAGTTCTAGATCCTTGAGGAATCGCCATACTGTTTTCCATAATGGTTGAACTAGTGTACAATCCCACCAACAGTGTAAAAGTGTTCCTATTTCTCCACATCCTCTCCAGCATCTGTTGTTTCCTGACTTTTTACTGATTCCCATTCTAACTGGTGTGAGATGGTATCTCATTGTGGTTTTGATTTGCATTTCTCTGATGGCCAGTGATGATGAGCATTTTTTCATGTGTCTGTCGGCTGTATGAATGTCTTCTTTTGAGAACTGTCTGTTCATATCCTTTGCCCACTTTTCAATGAGGTTGTTTGTTTTTTTCTTGTAAATTTGTTTGAGTTCTTTGTAGGTTCTGGATATTAGCCCTTTGTCAGATGAGTAGATTGCAAAAATGTTCTCCCATTCTGTAGGTTGCCTGTTCACCCTGATGGTAGTTTATTTTGCTGTGCAGAAGCTCTTTAGTTTAATTAGATACCATTTGTCAATTTTGGCTTTTGTTGCCATTGCTTTTGGTGTTTTAGACATGAAGTCCTTGCCCATGCCTATGTCCTGAATGGTATTACCTAGGTTTTCTTCTAGGGTTTTTATGGTATTAGGTCTAACATTTAAGTCTCTAATCCATCTTGAATTAATTTTCGTATAAGGAGTAAGGAAAGGATCCAGTTTCAGCTTTCTACTTATGGCCAGCCAATTTTCCCAGTACCATTTATTAAATAGGGAATCCTTTCCCCATTTCTTGTTTTTCTGAGGTTTGTCAAAGATCAGATGGCTGTAGATGTGTGGTATTATTTCTGAGGGCTCTGTTCTGTTCCATTGGTCTATATCTCTCTCTTGGTACCAGTACCATGCTGTTTTGGTTACTGTAGCCTTGTAGTATAGTTTGAAGTCAGATAGCGTGATGCCTCCAGCTTTGTTCTTTTGACTTAGGATTGTCTTGGAGATGCGGGCTCTTTTTTGGTTCCATATGAACTTTAAAGCAGTTTTTTCCAATTCTGTGAAGAAACTCATTGGTAGTTTGATGGGGATGGCATTGAATCTATAAATTAACTTGGACAGTATGGCCATTTTCACGATATTGATTCTTCCTATCCATGAGCATGGTATGTTCTTCCATTTGTTTGTGTCCTCTTTTATTTCACTGAGCAGTGGTTTGTAGTTCTCCTCGAAGAGGTCCTTTACATCCCTTGTCAGTTGGATTCCTAGGTATTTCATTCCCTTTGAAGCAATTGTGAATGGAAGTTCAATCGTGATTTGGCTCTCTGTTTGTGTATTACTGGTGTATAAGAATGCTTGTGATTTTTGCACATTAATTTTGTATCCTGAGACTTTGTTGAAGTTGCTTATCAGCTTAAGGAGATTTTGGGCTGAGACAATGGGGTTTTCTAAATATACAATCATGTCATCTGCAAACAGGGACAATTTGACTTCTTCTTTTCCTAACTGAATACCCTTGATTTCTTTCTCTTGCCTAATTGCCCTAGCCAGAACTTCCAACACTATGTTGAATAGGACTGGTGAGAGAGGGCATCCCTGTCCTGTGCCAGTTTTCAAAGGGAATTTTTCCAGTTTTTGCCCATTCAGTATGATACTGGCTGTGGGTTTGTCATAAATAGCTCTTATTATTTTGAGATACGTTCCATCAATACCAAATTTATTGAGTGTTTTTAGCATGAAGGGCTGTTGAATTTTGTCAAAGGCCTTTTCTGAATCTATTGAGATAATCATGTGGTTCTTGTCTTTGGTTCTGTTTATATGCTGGATTACGTTTATTGACTTGCGTATGTTGAACCAGCCTTGCATCCCAGGGATGAAGCCCACTTGATCAAGGTGGATAAGCTTTTTGATGTGCTGCTGGATCCGGTTTGCCAGTATTTTATTGAGGATTTTTGCATCAATGTTCATCAGGGATATTGGTCTAAAATTCTCTTTTTTTGTTGTGTCTCTGCCAGGCTTTGGTATCAGGATGATGTTGACCTCATAAAATGAGTTAGGGAGGATTCTCTCTTTTTCTATTGATTGGAATAGTTTCAGAAGGAATGGTACCAGCTCCTCCTTGTACCTCTGGTAGAATTCAGCTGTGAATCCATCTGGTCCTGGACATTTTTTCGTTGGTAGGCTATTAATTATTGCCTCAATTTCAGAGCCTGCTATTGGTCTATGCAGGAATTCAGCTTCTTTCTGGTTTAGTCTTGGGAGAGTGTAAGTATCCAGGAAATTATCCATTTCTTCTAGATTTTCTAGTTTATTTGCGTAGAGGTGTTTATAGTATTCTCTTATGGTAGCTTGTATTTCTGTGGGGTTGGTGGTGATATCCCCTTTATCATTTTTTATTGAGTATATTTGATTCTTCTCTCTTTTCTTCTTTATTAGTCTTGCTAGCGGTCTGTCAATTTTGTTGATCTTTTCAAAAAACCAACTCCTGGATTCATTGATTTCTTGGAGGGTTTTTGTGTCTCTATCTCCTTCAGTTCTGCTCTGATCTTAGTTATTTCTTGCCTTCTGCTAGCTTTCGAATGTGTTTGCTCTTGCTTCTCTAGTTCTTTTAATTGTGATGTTAGAATGTCAATTTTAGATATTTCCAGCTTTCTCTTGTGTGCATTCAGTGCTATAAATTTCCCTCTACACACTGCTTTAAATGTGTCCCAGAGATTCTGGTATGTTGTATCTTTGTTCTCATTGGTTTCAAAGAACATCTTTATTTCTGCCTTCATTTCGTTATGTACCCAGTAGTCATTCAGGAGCAGGTTATTCAGTTTCCATGTAGTTGAGCGGTTTTGATTGAGTTTCTTAGTCCTGAGTTCTAGTTTGATTGCACTGTGGTCTGAGAGACAGTTTGTTATAATTTCTGTTCTTGTACATTTGCTGAGGAGTGCTTTACTTCCAACTATGTGGACAATTTTGGAATAAGTGTGATGTGGTGCTGAGTAGAATGTATATTCTGTTGATTTGGGGTGGAGAGTTCTGTAGATGTCTACTAGGTCTGCTTGCTGCAGAGAAGAGTTCAATTTCTGGATATCCTTGTTAACTTTCTGTCTCGTTGATCTGTCTAATGTTGAGAGTGGGGTGTTAAAGTCTCCCATTATTATTGTATGTGAGTTTCTTTGTAAGTCTTTAAGGACTTGCTTTATGAATCTGGGTGCTCCTGTATTGGGTGCATATATATTTAGGATAGTTAGCTCTTCCTGTTGAATTGATCCCTTTACCATTATGTAATGGCCTTCTTTGTCTCTTTTGATCTTTGATGGTTTAAAGTCTGTTTTATCAGAGACTAGTATTGCAACCCCTGCTTTTTTTTGTTCTCCATTTGCTTGGTAGATCTTCATCCATCCCTTTATTTTGAGCCTATGTATGTCTCTGCATGTGAGCTGGGTCTCCTGAAGACAGCAAACTGATGGGTCTTGACTCTTTATCCAGTTTGCCAGTGTGCGTCTTTTAATTGGAGCATTTAGTCCATTTACATTTAAGGTTAATATTGTTATGTGTGAACTTGATCCTGCCATTATGATATTAACTGATTATTTTGTTCATTAGTTGATGCAGTTTCTTCCCAGTCTCGATGGTCTTTACATTTTGGCATGTTTTTGCAATGGCTGGTACCGGTTGTTCCTTTCCATGTTTAGTGCTTCCTTCAGGGTCTCTTGTAAGGGCAGGCCTGGTGGTGACAAAATCTCTAAGCATTTGCTTATCTGTAAAGGATTTTATTTCTCCTTCACTTATGAAACTTAGTTTGGCTGGATATGAAATTCTGGGTTTAAAATTCTTTTCTTTAAGAATGTTGAATATTGGCCCCCACTCTCTTCTGGCTTGGAGAGTTTCTGCTGAGAGATATGCTATTAGTCTGATGGGCTTCCCTTTGTGGGTAACCTGACCTTTCTCTCTGGCTGCCCTTAAGATTTTTTCCTTCATTTCAACTTTGGTGAATCTGGCAATTATGTGTCTTGGAGTTGCTCTTCTTGAGGAGTATCTTTGTGGCGTTCTCTGTATTTCCTGAATTTGAATGTTGGCCTGCCCTACTAGGTTGGGGAAGTTCTCCTGGATGATATCCTGAAGACTGTTTTCCAACTTGGTTCCATTTTCCCCCTCACTTTCAGGTACCCCAATCAGACGTAGATTTGGTCTTTTTACATAATCCCATACTTCTTGCAGGCTTTGTTCATTTCTTTTTCTCCTTTTTTCTTTAGGTTTCTCTTCTCGCTTCATTTCATTCATTTGATCCTCAATCGCTGATACTCTTTCTTCCAGTTGATCGAGTCGGTTACTGAAGCTTGTGCATTTGTCACATATTTCTCGTGTCATGGTTTTCATCTCTGTCCATTCGTTTATGGCCTTCTTGCATTAATTATTCCAGTTATCAATTCTTCCACTTTTTTTTCAAGATTTTTAGTTTCTTTGCACTGGATACGTAATTCCTCCTTTAGCTCTAAGAAGTTTGATGGACTGGAGCCTTCCTCTCTCATCTCGTCAAAGTCATTCTCCATCCATCTTTGATCTGTTGCTGGTGATGAGCTGCGTTCCTTTGCAGGGGGTGACACACTCTTATTTTTTGAATTTCCAGCTTTTCTGCCCTGCTTTTTCCCCATCTTTGTGGTTTTATCTGCCTCTAGTCTTTGATGATGGTGATGTACTGATGGGGTTTTGGTGTGGGTGTCCTTCCTGTTTGATAGTTTTCCTTCTAACAGTCAGGACCCTCAGCTGTAGGTCTGTTGGAGATTGCTTGAGGTCCACTCCAGACCCTGTTTGCCTGGGTATCAGCAGCAAAGCCTGCAGAAGATAGAATATTGCTGAACAGCGAGTGTACCTGTCTGATTCTTGCTATGGAAGCTTCCTCTCAGGAGTGTACTCCATCGTGTGAGGTGTGGGGTGTCAGTCTGCCCCTAGTGGGTGATGTCTCCCAGTTAGTCTACTCAGGGGTCAGGGACTCACTTGAGCAGGTAGTCTGTCCGTTCTCAGATCTCAACCTCCGTGTTGGGAGATCCACTGTTCACTTCAAAGCTGTCAGACAGAGTCGTTTGCATCTGCAGAGGTTTCAGCTGCTTTTTGTTGTTGTTGTTGTTTAGCTGTGCCCTGTCCCCAGAGGTGGAGTCTACAGAGACAGGCAAGACTCCTTGAGCTGCTGTGAGCTCCACCCAGTTGGAGCTTCCCAGCCGCTTTGTTTATCTACTTAAGCCTCAGCAATGGCGGGCACCCCTCCCCAGCCTTGCTGCTGCCTTACCATGAGATCGCAGACTGCTGTGCTAGCAATGATGGAGGCTCCATGGGCGCGGGACCCTACTGGCCAGGTGTGGGATATAGTCTCCTGGTGTGCCCGTTTGCTAAGATCCTTGGTAGAGTGCAGTATTGGGGTAGGAGTTACCCGATTTTCCAGGTGTTGTGTGTCTCAGTTCCCCTGGCTAGGGAAAAGGATTCCCTTCCCCCTTGTGCTTCCCAGGTGAGGCGATGCCTCGCCCTGCTTCAGCTCTCGCTGGTCGGGCTGCAGCAGCTGACCAGCACTGATTGTCAGGCACTCCCTAGTGAGATAAACCCCGTACCTCAGTTGACAATGCAGAAATCACCTGTCTTCTGTGTCGCTGGCGCTGGGATTTGGAGACTGGAGCTGTTCCTATTCGGCCATCTTGCTCCCTCACCCCTTCTATTTAAAATAGTACTGCAAGTCCTAGCCAGAGCAACAAGGGAAGAGAAAGAAATAAAGGGTATTCAAATTGGAAAAGAGGAAGTCAGACTATTGCTTTTCATCCATGACATGATCATAGACCTAGAAAACCCTAAAGACTCCTCCAAAAGACTCCTAGTGTCAGTAATGGGATGGTTATTGTCATATTGTTTCCCAGTGATGATCCCATTTTGGTTCCATATGACTGTCCTTGGCCAGAGACATGCAGATGACATCAGTGGCTGCTCAGCAGGTCATCAGTGATCTACAACTATTGGTCAGGCATGCTTTCTCCTGCATCTCTCTAATCAAATAAGCAAATGATGTATCAGAGGGTCCTACATATACACTGAGCACCTTTTCTAATCCTAAGGTCTGGTCCTTGTGACCACACTGTTAGTAGAGCAGGTGGATGAAGCACAGGGACAGAGAGATGGACATGTGAACATCATATAACACAGGGCTCCACTAGAATGCTCTTTCCACTTCAGATGCTTTCTAAAATTGTGAGTGTAAAACCTACACCAATACTTTCCCTTTGTTTCTTGCTACATTTTGAAACTTGACTAAATAAACCATGAGATTTGAGCACCTTACATTGGTTCTGTGTGTCTATCTGTTCTGAAACCTCTGGGACAGCTTCTATGATGGTTATTTTATCAAGTGATTACCTACTGTTGCAGTATGCTCAGGTGACCCAAATTGTCTGAGGAAGATAAACTCAAAGACTGTGGTTAAATGTGCAATTGGCAGATGCTGACTGGATTTAGACTGAATGGTTAAATTTGCTTTATGCCCTAAGTACCTAAAGATACAATATGTTCAAATGGAAACCTGAAAAAAATCACACTTGAATGATGCCATTTTTAAAGCACGAGATGCCAGTTTAAAAAAAAACTCAGAATTTCCTAGCAGTTCAATGATTTTAAGTAATTCTACATAATATAATAGCAGCAGGAATATACACACACAAACACACACACACACATGCAGACACACCAGTAAGAATATCAACGAATGTTTTTGTTATGCAAAACAAGTACTGGACAAAGCACTAATTCTGGAGCAGAAAACTCTCAAGCCGGCTTGTAGCTCAGAGATTTCAACAATTAACTTGACCTGTCTGTTCTTCTAATTATCTCTCTTCTGCATAGAATTTCGGTGAAAATTGAATACTTTAAGTTTCTTAGATTAAAATGATGTAAACATCCAAAATATCAGGCCATTTTATATTTTCTAAGTAGAAATATTTTTCCTCTAATACAAAATGTTTCTCTAAAATATCAAGTAGTCTGTTTGGAGGTAAGTTGTCTTTTCATTAGCATGTCTCTAATTTCTCTTGGTACAATTCCATTTTCTACCTTGATTGTGCACCACAAACATGTGGAAAGATTGTTCATAGAAGATATATCAATGCCACACTAGAGGTTTGTTTTGTTTTGCTTTTAAAATTAAGTTGGCCAGGAGTAAGACTGACTATATTTATAGACTTGAGTTTTAATATCTTGAGTGTTCAAAATGGGATAGGATTTGTATTTTGATATTTTTAGTAGAATAATACAATAAATCAAAATAGAGATAGCCAATTTTAGGGATTTTATGTAACATTTAAAAATGTTAGGTACATGAGGAAGTCTAGTAAACCTGACTAAAGAATAGACCAGGCTAAATTATTAGATTATGCTTATCATCATTGCGTGTACAGAATGACTAAAACTCAGCTTAATGAAATGTTACCAAAGTTTCTTGAGAGAAACTGCTAAAATTATTAAATAAAAAGGTTAAGTCTTATGAATTGGCAAGGATGAGATAGCCAACAAAACACCAAAGTTTCTGGGAGTCAGAAACTTGAGTACTCCACTAAACACTGTTAACTTCAAGTATATCTTTTAATTTCTTTGCAGCTCATTTGCCTAACATATCACTACGATGCTATTTTCTGAAGATTTTTCTGGCTAGGACAGTTTCAGTTGGTTTTTCACTTACAGTTGATCACTTATTAGTAAACCAACAGATACCTTTATGGAAATAATTTGGAGCTTTCAGAAAAGCCTACAGATTCTGAATGGAAGAAGTAAAAGTACTGTCAAGAAATAAAAACTAATAGGAAAAATGATGTATCAGTGGATTCCCAGAGAGAACTGGCTGATGCCTCTGTCCTAAAATATCTTCTTGCTTCTGTCAGAAAATGGTCCCTTCTTTCAGCTTTCTGAAATCTCATATTTTAAAGATTCTGAATTTCTCTGTGGGCCAACGTTGACTTCATTGTCACTCACTAACTTGAAGTCCTAAATTAACTTAATTAGGGCATTGCTACTGCAATTCCGGACTCGACATTGAAAGTTTTGGCAAATGTAGAACAGGACATGCCTGCCTGCTCTACACCTCTTCCTGGTTCTTTCCAACTCCGCCAAGCATGTTTGAACAAGTATAAATGAGACATTGTAGAAGAGATGCAATAAAGAGAAATATAAATGAGGCAATTTTAAAAATTATCTCTGTAAGTGAAGGAAAAGAATTAAAACGTTAACTCTTTCATGGGGTGGGAGCGGGGGGGTAAACTTGAGCACATATACAGTCCTAGACCTGTTTTCTTATCCTTGGTCTTGTTGCCACCTCAACAACTCCTTCTTCAAACAAATATCCATTGCACAAACTACAACTCTGCCTAGAGAACACCACCATTTATAACAACCCCCTATCAATGAAAGTCATTTTTCCCCTTGCAACCATATACCCTCCCAGTAATGTAAAATATGTGGTGATATCAAATAGGTTGCATCCAAATTATAGGAAGCCAGTCTCAATAACACAATTAAGGAGATTCAGGGGCATTTTGGTAGAACAGTCTTACTCCTAACTGGGTTGTGGGTCTCTGAGTAGGGAGTAGGTCTGTCCTACTAATTAGAAATGCTTGAATCAATGGCCCAATCCCTCCTTATCCTCCTGGGCTCTTTGTCTTTTCCTATAATCTTAAGGAATTCTATTTTTTTCTGAGAGACAGCAATCGTTCACTGCCTAAGTTCAGCAAAATCCACACACTGGACATCATTATGGAGAAGAGCAGCAGTTTCTTTCTTATTCACTTTCAACAACCATTCTGGATACAGGGATGTGTGCAGGGATACACTTTATTTCCAATTATGCATATTGTATTTGTGCAATTCCAAGACAACAGTTTTTCTGAAACAAAAACACCACCACATTAAATATGTACATTAATAAGACATTTTCCAATTTCAAAGGTTAAAATATGAAATAAATGTACATCTTAGAATATAGCTTATCAAGTATTATACATATAGATATATGTTTACGAAAAAATATTGGGCAATCAAATTTAATATACCTTTTCCCAGAACGTCTTTCTTCGTCTCTGTAGAATCTTGGAAAACTTGCAGTGCATGTAATGTAATAATTTAAACTTCACAGTTTTCCAAGCACCTGTGGAACTCTACTGAAAACTAAAACTTCAGATTTATCAAAACCTCATGCTTAAAGCAACTAAAATGAGAAACCTATTTTCATTTTCCTTAGAATCAGCCCTCCTGAATACCAAATATCAGAGAAAGGGAGAAAACTGCCCTTAAACCACCTAAGTATAACTTCAATCTCTGTCAACTTGAAGGAACCTGCGGATGGCATTGCAGAATCTTTTCTACTGCTTTCAGTGTGACAGTGGTTTACAAATCACCCAAGAGTCCTTCAAAAAGCTAGCTGTCCTGCTTTTATTCTAGCTTTCCTTCTTCTTTTTTCTTTCTTCTTTCTCCTTCCTTCTTTGCCTTCTCCTTCCGTGTGTCTGTGTGTTTTTGCCTGAGCATGTGTGTGTTAAAGAGATCTTAATGTCATACTTGCCCAGAGGTCCTCACAATTCTAGCACTTTTAAACCCTCTGAAAACAAAGTAGAAAAACTAAACAATCAAGGCCAAGAAAAGCAATGTTAGTGCCTGGGGACCCAGAACTAGAGTGAAGATGAAAGTCAAGAGCTTGTAGTTAAAAGAAAAATTGACTATAAATTAAAGGATACTTCCTCCTTTACCTGCCGGATGAAACAAAAAATAATAAAGCCAACATTATATGAGCCATCCCAGTGACCCATGGGGTTGAGACTTCTCCCTCCCAAAAAGAAAACATGTTTTCTTAATTGAAACATAGAGATTTTCTATGATATTGACCTGACTTTCAATTCAGGAAAAGCTGATCACCTGTTACTCACTATTTAGCACTGTTATAAGGCATGACAGTTAATATCATAATCTCTTTCACAACACTGTAAGAAAGTATTCTGACTCTTGCTAATTCTTTCCAATTTCATTGGCGTGGACTGTTGTTCATGAATATTTGGTTTTGTTTCTCTGGCTTTGCTCCCCATTCTCTTTCTTTTGGAATATTTCCTAACTTACTCTTATTTGGGTTCATCTTTACCAATACAACCATACAAGCAATGAAAAAGTTCTTAATGTTCAATTTTACTTATTGCTATAGCCAAATGTTTGGCATCATGTAGCCAGAATGAATTTATAGTGGATTGAATTTATCACTTTTTATCCAGTTATTTGGACATTGTGTATATATAACCTCTACTCTGAAAAATAAAGAAGCAAACCAAGAGTGAGAATAATGTTTATGTAAGTTTATGAAACTTAAGATAAATATCACCATCTCTGGAGAGATCTGTTTCCATCATACTATGACATTTTTCTGCAAACTAGTTGGCAAAGGATATATTGATTCTCTTGGTGCAAAAATAAATATTTCATCAGTAAACATATCAAAGTTATACTGTATCTATTTTGTGGCACACATAGCATAACCTCCATTTAGACATTGATATTTAAATTGTAATTTTTTAAATAATAATATACCCTTTAATTCTACTGAAAACCAGATCTTCTATCAGCTTTGAAATTGTCACATAATTCTAAAGTTTAGTGATCTGACTTCAGCAAACATATTATAGAAAACAACTAAAATATATTTATAAATTTAAGTTTTAAAAATATATGTTTTACTTGATTAAGAAATAGGTCCAAAACCTTAACAGACACCTTATCAAAGAAGACATACAGTTGGCAAACAAGCACATGAAAAGATGCTTTATATCATATATCATCAAGGAAATGTAAATAAAAGAGCAATGAGATACTACCACACACCTACTGGAAAGGCCAAAATCTAGAATACTGACAACACCAAATGCTGGCAAAGATGTGGAGCAACAGGAACTCTCTCATTTATTGCTGATGGGAATGCAAAATGGTACAGCCACTTTGGAGAAGAGTTTGACAGTTTCTTACAAAACTAAGTATACTCTTAACATATGATCCATCAGTTGCACCTCTTGTATTTATTCAAAAGAGTTGAAAATTTATGTCCATACAAAAACCTGAACATAGACGTTTACAGCAACTTTATTCATAATGGCCAAAACTTGGCAGCTACAAGATGTCCTTCAGTAGTGAATGGATAAACTGGTACATCCAGACTATGGAATATTATTCAGTGCTAAAAAGAAATTAGCTAGAAAGTCATAGAAATACATGGAGGATACTTAAATGCATATTATTAAGTAAAAGAAGGGAATGTGAAAAGGCTATATACTGTATTATTCCAATGATATGATATTCTGGAAAAAACAAATCTATGAAGACAGTAAAAGGATTGGTGGTTGTCAGGGATTAGAGGAAAAGGAGGGATGAATAAGCCAAGCACAGAGAATTTTTAGGGCAGTGAAACTATTCTGTGTGACATTATAATGGTACATATATGTCATTATAAATTTGTCCAAACCCATAGAATGTACAGCACAAAAAGTGAACCCTAACGTAACCTATGGATGCTGGATGATAATGATGTGTTAGTGTAGGCCCATCATTGTAACAAATGTACCATTCTGATGGGAGATGTTGATGTAGGGGATGTTATGCACGTGTGGAGGAACTCAGGGTATACGGGAAATTGCTATACCTTCCTCTCAATTTTGCTGTGAACCTAAAACTGCTCTAAAGAATAAAGTCTGATAATTTGTTTTATTTTTTTAAAATCTATATCCTAAGACCAAGAAAAACAGCATATTAAAATAGGTCAGAGGTTACCAAGCCATAAACCACACCTTACACTGAATAAGCCAATAGACTACAATTTGACTTTTGAATTGTTACAGAATTCAATAATTACTTTTTTCATGATAAATCTATAGATACAATTTGAGGTGATGCATATGCTGGATATGCTAATGAAAGCACAACAAAAAACAATAACAACAAACCCAACTTTTTTCTCCACGAAAAGTCAAAGGCTGTTCAATTTTGCATAGTGGAAGAGGGTATTAACATATACTATGAAAACTTTCAAAAAAGTCATTAATATTAAATACATAATCTCTTAATACAATTATTAGTTGACCAGAGAGATTCTTCAGTCTGATTAATTGATACGAAACCTCTTAAGTATGACAAACTCCACAACAAAGAGTATTTGTCCATATGATATGACACAGTTGATAATTTCAAGATTATTTTTACTATCAGATATTTGTGAGGATATGATCAAGAAATTTTACTTTATGCTTTAATTTGAATTAATATACCCTTATATATAAACCCTCAGAAAAATTGATCAGAACATGCCTTTATTAAAAAAACACTAATCAACATGAATAATGAAGGAACATATCTCAAAATAATAAAGGACCTATATGACAAAACCACAACTAACCTCATACTGAAATGAGGAAAAATTGAAGACTTTCCTCTAAGGACTGGAACAACCCAAGGATGCCCACTTTCACCCCTATTATTCAACATAACACTGGAAATCCTGGCCATAGCAATTAGGCAAGATAATAAAATAAAGGACATTCAAATTGGAAAGGAAGAAGTAAAAACATCCTTGTTCACAGATGACATGATCTTATACCCAGAAAACCTAAAGACTCCACTAAAAGACTGTTATAACCGATAAAGTAATTCAGTAACATTGCAAGATACAAAATCAAAATTAACTTTTGAGTTAATGCTGGAAGAGTTAAGACTTTGGGGGACTGTTGGGAAAGCATGATTGGATTTTGCAATGTGAGAAGGACATGAGATTTGGGAGGGGCCAGAGACAGAATGATATGGTTTGGATCTGTGTCCTCGTCCAGATCTCATGTGCAATGGTTGGAGATAGGGCCTGGTGGGAGGTGATTGGATCATGGGGCAATTTCTAATGGTTTTTCACCATCCTGCTAGTGCTGTTCTCATGATAGACTTCTCACAAGATCTGACTGTTTAAAATTGTGTAGCACTTCCCCTCGGCCCCTTTTCCTCCTGCTCTGGCCACATAAAATGTGCATGCTTCCTTTTTGCCTTCCACCACGATTATAAATTTCCTGAGGCCTCCCCTGCCACACTTCCTGTACAGCCTGCAGAAGCATGAGCCAATTAAACCTCTTTTCTTTATAAATTACCCAGTCTCGGGTCTTTCTTTATAGCAGTGTGAGAATGAACTAATATACCATTTGACAAGGGATCAATAACCAGAATATATATGGAGCTCAAACAACTCAATAACAAAAAGACAAATAATCCAATTTAAAAATGGGTAAAGGATCTAAATAGGCATTTCTGGAAAGAAGACATACACATGGAAAACAGGTATATGAAAAAATGTTCCACATCGCTAATCATTAGAGAAAGGCAAATCAAAATCAAAATGAGATATCATCTCACTCCAGTTAAAATGGCTTTTATCCAAAAGACAGATAATAATGGATGGCGGCAAGGATGTAAAGAAAGGGGAACCCCCGTACGCTCTTGGTGGGAAAGCAAATGAGTACAGCCACTATGAAAAACAGTATGGAAATTCCTCCAAAAACTATGCAATTTCACTTCTGGGTTTACATCCGAAAGAACTGAAATCAATATATCAAAGAGATAGAGACCTGTACTCCCTCATATATTGCAGTGCCATTCACAATAGCCAAAATGTGGAATCAACCTAAGTGCCCATCAATGCATAAACAGATAAAGAACATGTGGTATTTGTACACAACATATTATTCAGGTATAAAAAAGAATAAAATCCTGTCATGTGCAGCAACATGAATGACACTGGAGACCATTATGTTACGTGAAACAAGCCAAGCACAGAAGGACAAATACTGCATGTTATCATTCACATGTGGGAGTTAAAAAAGTGAATGACATGATGATAGACAGTAGATTGGTGGTTACTAGAGGCCAGGAAGGGGAGGCAGAAAGGAGGGATGAAGAGGGAAAAAGAAATATAAATGTATTTGTTATCACTGAACTGTATGCTTTAAAATGGTAAAGCTGGTAAATTGTATATGTATATTTTATCTCAATAAATTAATGTATAAGGCTGTGATATTTTAGATTGCTAATTTTTATTTATAATAATTGCACAATGTTAATTAAAGCATGTATACTTCACTGACACATTTCTAAAGAGAAATGGCAAGCAATGTTTTTTAAAACAGAATAGTTTTTGTCTTTTTACAAACAGGATATTAACAAATAAGTGTCTTAGTCTTATTCACCTCCACAGACACATCATAGGTAAAAGAAACCTATCTTAAATTCACAACATAAATTAGTACTAATATCAGAACAAATTTTTCAAATATAGAGCATTAAAAATATTTACTTCCTATTTAACAATTTGCAGGTACGGGACAACAGTGAACCAATATTTTCCAAATGACTAATGACTGATGACGCAAAATCATACCTAGGTAAAAGATTCATTCAAAGTGCAAAATAGACCAATGAATCTTAATGTTACAGCATATGAAAAGTTCATTGCTGAACAGATCCCAAATTGCAACTAAGCTTTAAGAAAATATTCCTTATTGATTTTTGATAGAATATCAAAGGAAACTTTGCACGATTATCTGCAAACGCTATTAAAATACTCATTTCATTTTTCTGCTTCATATCTGCATAGAAATATATTTTCTTCATATTTGTCAACAAAAATTACATATCACAAATGCTTGATTCCAGAAATAGATATAAAAATCCAGCTATCCCCTATTCAGACATACTTTAAAGAGATAAGCAAGATGTAAAACAATGCCACTCTTCTTATCTTTGTGTTTTGTTTTGGAAAATACATTGATCATAAAAATGTGTTCGTACATTAAAATAAAAATTCTGGACTCTAGCTCAGGGTTGACTTAACTAAAACTTTACTAATCCTGGAGATGGAGGCTCTATCTATACAATATCAATACAATTTATTAATTTAAATTTCATTGTAAAAAGCTCATGTATTACAATGAAAATAAAAGTTGCTGAATATTTTATTTTACTTTTGTTTTTCTAAGCTCAGGCAAATTAATTTAAGCATATAGGAAAATGTCTATAAACATTTAATTTCTAAAGAATGAAAATTGCAAGTATATGAAAATGCTTAAATATATTTTGTTTTGTAAAAATAAGGGCAAGTAGAGGTTTGTCATTTTTTTCTTCTGAACTAGTATTCAAATTGTGTTCTGTTATTTGTAAATAATTAATTATTTTTGTATCCTAAAATTAATAGGCTGCCTTCTACTATAAAAATTTATCAAAGTCCAAGGGGAAAGGAAAATATTATCGAAATTCCTTAGAATACCAGGGCTGTTTTTTTTATGAAATTGAACATTCACATGCTGTTCCATCCTTCTCCCTCTATTACAATATCCCGCCCATTCTAGAGTAGGCTACTGGGCCATTGAAAAAAAAGAGACTAAAAATATTCTTAAGTAACAGAACCATCCCAGATTTTCACAAATTGAAGAAGGGATGAGAAAGGACCAGATCATTAAAATGGTGTTCTATTCCAAATAAAATACTATTTGGATTGCAGGAGGGAGATGAATTGGTATACACCTTTCTTAAGAAATACACACTAAAAATCTTATTGATAATGCTGGTAAAATAATTATGTTAAAATTATCTTCAGGAAAGGAAGTACTTTTAGCAGTATGAGAAATATCAGTGATTATATGGAAATATGGCATATTATAGATTAATGTTTTAATATTGGGCAGGAAAAGCTAGTTTATTCTCTAAAAATATTCATTTTTAAAATAGGAAATGGTATTCCTTCTTTAGTTTTAATAGTCTTGTAAAGCAAGATACTTGGTACTGAGCTCATGGCATTCTCATTTACAATCTAATTTGCAGAGTATCATGTTTTAAAACTGTAATTACCTTCTTCAGGTGGCGAAGTTAGTTAAGGTGGTTTCTTTGAGCTTTGGAAGATGTTATATGAATTTCTCATTATGACATACTGAAAAGAGGTAAAGAAATCACCTTTTCTCAGATTTGGATTGTTTTCGTAGATTAAATTGTGGTTATTTCTATAACTGTGTTCTTAAAAACTACAAACTTTTCATCTCTAATAAATCTCATATATGATGTTATCTTATAACAAAATATATGTGCCTTACCCCCCTTTTTATAGTCTTATTCATGTAATATACATTCCATTTCCAAATAAAGATTGCTCATTCACCTAACAGCAGAGATTCAAAAGGCATTAAGCAAAATCTGAGAGAAGTGAAAGAAGAAATATCTAAATCCACTATTATAGTTGGAAGCGTCAACACATTTCTCTCTATAATAGATACAACCAGTAAACAGTAAATTAACAGGAATATAGAAGATCTGAAAAAAACATTTACAAACTGAATCTAGTTGATGTTTATTAAACGCCACACCCAACCAGAGAAGAATATATATACTTTTTAAGTACACATTAAACATTCATCAAGATGGATCATGAAATAAACCGTGGGTTTGTGGTCCCAGTGCATGAAATAAACCTTACCAATTTAAAAGAACTGATATCAAACAAAGTATGTTCTACGATCATGATAGATTAAACTAAAAACAAATCACAGAAAAATAAGAAAATATCCAAACATGTAGAAATTAAATAATATAATTTTAAACAATCCATAAAGGGAAAGTCACAAAATAAATTGGAAAATACTTTTGAATTAAAGGAAAAGAAAAATACAACATACCAAATTTGTTAGATGCAGTTAAAGCAGTGCTTCTAGGAAAATCTATAGCATTAAATGTTAATATTAGATATAAAGAAAGGTACCATACCACAATCTAAGTTTCCATCTTACTAAATTAGAAGAAGATCAAATAAATGTCAATCAAGCAGAAAACAGGAAATAATAAATAAAGGTAAGAGCAGCAACCAAGAATTTGAAAAAAAGGAAACAATCGTGAAAATTAATGAAGCAAAAAAAAAGGCTCTTTGAAAAGAGCGACAAGAAATATTAAAATATCAACAAAATTGATAAACCTTTAGCAAAACAGACAAGACAGGCAAAGAAAAAAGACTAACAAAGAAAGAAAGAAGACACTAATAAAATCAGGAGTGAAAAAAGGAAAATCAGGAATGAAAAAGGAAAATATCATTATAGACCCCTCAGGCATTCAAGAGATAATGAGAGAATATTGTGAACAATTAACCCTACCCACATAAATCCAACAACTTAGATAACTGTCCAATTCCTCAAAATCCACAAACTATTAAAACCCATCTCTGATGAATTACAGATCCTAAATAGTCCAATTTAAAAATTGAATTTATGGTTTAAAACTTTCCAAAAAGAAATTTACAGGTCCAGATTGTTTTACTGGCAAATTCCTCAAAATATTTAAGTTCTTCTTCTAACAGCAATTCTACACACACTTTCAGAAAATAACAAACATTCATCTTTTTCCAAGATTCATTTGGAAGTGATCTTTGCATGATAATATCAAACACTGAATGTGTCAGTACCCTGAAATTACATGATAAATATATATACTAGTGAAGAAATGTTGACAAGCAGAGATGAATTACAGATGATATTATGATGACAATATCATTATCAGAATTACAATGTGTCTGAGTTTTATTTATTCCATCCATATGAATGTGAGCTTGAAATTCGATAATCTGGAAAATTAAGATCTTGCTATCTACATTGCAATTAACTCGATGCATACAATAGAAGAACTCTGAGAAACAAAAGAAAAATACTAATATGTTTTGAAAGGAGTAACCAAAAACACTATAATATATGACAATGAATTGAATAATGAGAAAGGATTTGGAAATAAATGAACAAGATAAAGTAGGAGAAATACAAACTGTGGTTAGTGTGGAAAAACAAACACACTACAGGGCAAACCACAGGTTGATAAGCAACGATACTAAATATTCTCATGGTAAAAATTTCAATCTACTTACTATCAGAGATAGCTTGTCTATCACACAAACTAACTCAACTAAATGTCAGAGTATGTGATATTGCTATCAATGGAGATTAAGATTAAATCATTATTTAAGGAATGTACCATAATTTATTTCTCTAAGAGTTTAAAAATCATACTGATTAGTGATAAATTAATCATGTAAACATTTTAATAAATATTTTGCTTATTAACTGGTTATAAATTGTTGAAATTATTTTGTTAGAAACTTGTGCAGAACTGAAGATTACATAGGGTTCCAAAGACTTCTTTTGCCTATTCACACTCAGTTCATTTATTTCCCCTGCATAACCAATTCAACATAGTGGATTATAATCCTTTTCATTGAAAACTCTCCTGTTCATTTCTATAAGATTTTCAGTAAAATAGCATATTGGATTGAAAAGTATATTCTTCTTTCAGTGAGTATTCATAGGTTCCAACTAGAAAGATTTCAATCAAAAGTACCTTCCAATTGATGACATAATATCATTATCAGAGGAGATATAACCCCAACGTTTTTTGGTTTGCATTTCTTTAATCTATTATTCTCAGTCTCATCACTACACCCATCAAAGAAATTCAATGCCATGTATTTGAAGTGTATCCTTTACACTTTCCTAAATATTCTTTCCACTGTTATATTCTTACATATTCATCAAAATATATAAAATTATATTTCAATAAAGAAATTGTATCTAGATGAAAGACAAATTATCATGTAAGCTATTATTTCCAGATGAGATCTGAGTTCAGAAAGGGGTAGAAAACTTAGTAGTTTGAAGAGTACTGTGTATGCTACTACACTGTAACATTTTTCTCTATCTAGTGTATTCTTAGTTCCTGTAAACGAAAGCAACAATTTATTGTTGGATTTTACCAGATAACTCTTTAGCAAAAAACAACACAAATTATTGTATCCTTTTCTTAAATACTTACATATGCATAGAAAATTTTTGTGCATATTTGAAATGTATCTAAATTTATGCATTTCATTGATCAACTTGTTCCATTCATTCAATGTCGTTTTTGAAATCCACCCAGGCTGATAAATATAGATATTTAATTCTATGTATGCTCTGCATAGCTTCCTATCATATGACTACATGGATTTTATCTGTCCATTCAATCACTGGTGTCATTTGATACGTTCAACACTTTTGCTAATAAAAGCAGTACCTCAATGATATCTATGTAAATATTGCCTTTATAATTCTCAGTTTGTTTTAGAAGTCAAATATGGGGCTCATCTCTGTTGGTTTCTTTCTTTTCCAAGATCTTATTCCTTTAATTTTTCATAGTCTTGTAGCTCTCTGCTGTCTTAAGCAGAAATTGCTTAAGGTGTCCTTCAATATTTTCAGTTATTCTCAATAAAATCTGGGTTAGTAAATTACCTCATCTACAATTACCTAGAAGGTCCTTTACTCTTTACACTGCAAACTCTTCCTCATACTTCATGTTTTATTATATAATTGACTATCCTGCTCTCTCTTAATTTTAAGCACACAGTGATAAAAAATAGATGAAGCACATGAATCCACAAAGACCTCATGTACTCCCTTAACCAAGTCACAGGAGATACAAAAGAACTTCAGTATCGAAGCAATTCTTGTCATACTTGCTACTTGCTATACACCTTTTCACCTACAACCAAAGTACAACCCATGACGATCTCATCCTTTCTTTCTCAAATCCAGTCCCAGACTTCTTCCAAAGTACAACTGCCTAGATTACAGTTGCTCAGCCTCTGATATCTGTTACTTCCTTTGCTTGAGTTACTCTGTTTCTCTGCAATATCTTGCTGACCTGTGCAACATTCTACTGAATTTACTGTAAGAAGTTATTCTTTTTCTGTTAACATAAACTTACACATTTTCCTTTTTTAATACAATAGATTTCTATTCCGATTAATAACCACCCAATATTTCACTATTTTTCCCATAGTTCCTGCATGTCTCCTTCATAGCAACTATCACAGCCTATAATGATACCTTTGTTCTTGTTTGTTGATATATAATAAATGTACATATTTATGGGGTATATGTGATATTTTGATACAGTTGTATTCTAGGTTTTGTTCTTCTCTACTAGAGTGGAGACTCCATGAAAGTAGGAGTTATGTCTCTCTGGAGATGCCATTGTATCTCTTGCATTTAACACATTATCAGATGCAAAGAGGACCTTCAGTAACTATTTCTCAAATTGTTAAATAATTGGGTTCTTGTCACATGTCAGTGCTGTGGACTTTAAAGTAGACTTGAAGATCACGAAAAAATTAAACTAAAGATGAAAAGCTCTTTTTAGATACCTATTAAGTAACAACCAATCTACTTAAGGCATTTTATGTATTCCTTATAACACCATATAACAAGGTATTATGAGCCTCATTTTATAGATGAGAAAATTAAGATGCAGAAAAATTAGGTAAATTCCTTAGAAATTTAGTTGCTAATGGCAAAGCTTCACTTCAATTCCATTTCCATCTGATTCTGACCTTTGACCTGTCTACTGCACCACACTGCCCTAGGGTAAGCACTTTTGATTTATAGATAGCCTCGGATAATTTTCATGAACCCTGTAATTAAAATGATTTGAACTCCAGAGTGTCTCTCTGCCCATGTCTTCATGTGCTGGAACGCACATGCAGGAAACAATGGATACCTGTCACAAGTACGGCATTCACATTGTTTGTGTTTCAATTTCCTTATCACGAAATTGTCCAAGTTATGATTATATGTTGTTTTGCCTAAAGACATCCCATCTCCATAAATCTTAGACCTGAATTATTGGGGATACAGTCAATTTATAGGTGTCATATTTAATCATATAAAACTTAAGTTTTTCTGGATTGCTGAGTCCTTGGAATTGAGTGGAATGACGTTTTCTAATATTTGGAAAAATAATGCGTGATGAAGATAAATGTGTGATCATGGCATGTAATAACAGGATGATCTAAGGTGTTTGAGTCAACATGTTTAATGCTCAGAGGTGGAACCCAAGGTCCAAAGAGGTTAAATAATTGGCAGAATACTAAGCAACTTGTTAATGGTGTAGCTAGCCGCATGTTAATCACACTCTAACACACATATTACTTATGAGTTACTGTGCTTGCTAGTGACATAGTTAGTGGCATGATAATCACTTTATACCATATATACCACTCATTAGTTACTGTTTCCCAGGTGAATGGTTTATAAATATTAAATTCTAATGTTTCAAACTGAGAGTTTCATGACTTATTTCTTCCTGACTTTTGCCTAATTTCTTCCTTTAGTTTCAATGCCCATATTCTCATTAGGTGTTTGGTTCTATAATCTTTATCATTTCAGTACAAAATCTGTTAATTATACTAACTGCACAATAAAGTTATTGTTCTACAGGGTCCAATTTTTGTTCATTCCAGTAGCTACAAAAATGGAAATCCCACATGAACTTATTGGGCTTGTATGGTACAAGTCTGGATGTGGGATTTACATAGTCCAGAAATCTTAAGAATAGTCACATTTGGAGGTCTCCAATTTGATCCAGCAGTTATGCATGAATTCCACAAACCCTTTATTGAGCATCTATCATGGTGCAGGAATTTACTCGTATAAACATGAATAATTTATATTCCTTACCAACAATAAGTTCATAGATTAGTGGAGTAAATATGCAAAAGATAAATACATTATTATTAAATAATACATATTCTGAGAACTTCTGAAAACAATACAGCCCAAATGATGTGGAGAATTTTTTATTCAGTTTACTTCTCACAAGAGGCACAAGTTGCCTCTTGGCACAACCATACCTTACCCAGGATGGTTCACCTGCCCATAATGGAACACAACCGAGGTGCCACACACTTTTAAATTTACTATAATCTATTAGTAAAAAGGAATGAGGAAGATCTCAATAGACTGGTATTTTATGCAAGGTGCACAAGAATGTATACAGAATGTTATATTTTATCTAGTAAAGACAGTGAAAACAAGAATCTGTGTTTACACATTTATTTGTATTAAAGGAATAAGTACAAGTAGAAATAAGGCAAAAAATAACGAAAACTGGCCGGGCGCGGTGGCTCAAGCCTGTAATCCCGCACTTTGAGAGGCTGAGACGGGCGGATCACGAGGTCAGGAGATCGAGACCATCCTGGCTAACACGGTGAAACCCCATCTCTACTTAAAAAATACAAAAAAACTAGCCGGGTGAGGTGGCTTGCGCCTGTAGTCTCAGCGACTTGGGAGGCTGAGGCAGGAGAATGGCGTGAACCCGGGAGGCGGAGCTTGCAGTGAGCTGAGATCTGGCCACTGCACTCCAGCCTGAGCGACAGAGCAAGACTCCGTCTCAAAAAAAAAAAAAAAAAAAAAAAAAAAATTGTGAAAACCTACTACTGAAGAAAAAATAATAATAGCTTTTCTTCATTCTTTATTTTTTAGCCCCTGGAAAGAAATTCTTCATTTTTTAACATCTCATTTTGTATTAAGAAATAGCAGCTAAACAAATTTCTTTTGTGTCACTGTTGCCTATAGAGCCTCACTATTTCCTTATTATAGTGGTCATCATATATAAATATACATGGTTTTGTCTATTTGTAGACCACTATGTTTCTTATCCAATTTTCCTTGAGGCTACATAATAGATTCTAGTGACTCTTCATTCTGCATTTTAATGTATATTCTTTCTAAGCATTTAGAAAGTAGTTACCTCATCTCTACTACTGCAGGTCACAGAAGATTACATTCAGAAGAAAAAAATGATCTATATTGGTGCTATTAAGGGACAAAAAACATTTTGAAGGACTATTTGCCAGCACCCACTTAAAATTTTAAATGCACAAACTCTATGTCCCTGCAATTTTACTTGATATCTACCCTAGAAAAAAAATTACATGTATACAAGGGGCATGTTGTAAGAATGTTCATAGCAGCACTTTTTGCAATAAAAGATCATTAGAAATATCTAAATTTCCAGAAGTAGTAAAATAGATAAAATCAACTGAAGTCAACTATGTACTATGAAAGACCATGTAGCATTTAAAACTAATTTAGTAAATCAAAACGGAAAGATCTTTAAAATAAATTGTTGGGTGAATAAAGCACATCAGAGAAATATACAGACCAAGATACACACCTTGATTGTATATTTTTGGCAACATGTATGTCGCTGTGTAAATGCAGAGAAAAATGACAAAGTAACAACTACCACTGTAGAGAATTCTGGAAATGAAAGTGCTGATCGGGGTGATTTTAACTGTTTATATGAATGTTTTATAATGAAACACATTCATGTAGTGCTTATATATTTAAAATTAAATAAATGTTTTGAAGAAAAGGAAACAGATTATGAATGAGAACTGCAAGAGTCTGTGAGTTCGGAGGCTGGATAGAACTCTTGGATAACTGTGCACTGAGACACTGAAGACACGTAGCTTCCACTAATCTATTAGCAAAGACCTTTGGAATTTTCAGAGGAGAAAAGACTCACAAAAGACGAAGAATCTCTGTCCATGTCATACTTCTCTTACTTGTTCTGTTACTTTGTAATTCACATTTTGCAACCAGTACTTTTTATCTCCTTGTTTTTAAACTTTTTTGCCAATAAGGTTCCAACAAATTGTCCTATTTGTAAATATTTTATTTGGGCCTGTGAGATTGTATCACATCCTGTGTTTTTCATTGATTAGGTTTGTGAGTCTGTACCTTGTATTTAATTATCTTTTCCATTAAAAAAAAAAACTGAGTTGCATAATATGTCATATTTGTATTTCTGCTTTTTCACGGTATTCATTTTAGTTCCATTTGCTATATTTTACATATGAAAGTTTCTATGTAAAATTCTTATTAAAAATGACATTTTCAAGTTGTGTTCCATGGTCTTCCCAAGATGCAAAATGGACGGTAATTTGTAAGTTTTATTTAAATCTATATGGAATCTTTTAAAAAGCATCACAGGTTTAAATAGAAACAACAACAATCAATCAAAAATTATTTCCGATGGACATTCAGTAGGTTACGGTTAGATTCATGACCAAAAAAGGATTTGTCAATTGTTTATCGAGCATTTACTCTGTGCCAGCCATCTCCTAAAAATTTTGATGCGTGAACAGCCAAACGTGACAAAAAATTCTGCCTTTTTAAGCTTATATTTTAGCATCAAGTGACAATAGTTATAATGAATAATTAAATTATGCTCGGTGTATATAAATGTATTAAATACCTATTATGAGAAAAGAGAGAAAAGTGAATACAGAATGGTGGAAAAGACTGGAGGTGGAAGCAAGAAGAAGAGTTTGCAATTTTAATCTCAGGGCTCAGGGGTTACCATTATTGAGAAGGTATCATCTGAGCAAAGACTTGATAGAGATGAAAGATTTTGCTGTAGTTATCTGTGCAAAAATCCAGAGATGGGATTATTTCCAGCAAACATAAGGAATACCAAAAAGGAAAGCAGAATAAGAATTAAGTCCTAGGACAAGGAAATGTTAAAAGATAAGGGAGATGAGGATCTGGCAAAGAAGATTGAGAAGTAGAAGCCAATGAGATGGGGGGAAACCCAAGAAAATGTGGTGTTGTGGAAGCCACATGACCGGAAGTGTAACAAGCAGGAAGGAGTGAAGAACCATGTTAACTGTCATTGACAGGTAACGCAAAAAGGCACTGAGAATCAGGGACATTAGATAGAGACCATTAGGTGATGTTGGCAATTATAATTTCTAGAGTGCTTAATAACTAGAGCATTTCCAGTACCATCTCCTTATACCATCTCCTTCATCCTTTCCCCCCCAAAAAAATTTTCCTGAATTTTAGGCTCATCATTCCCTTACACATTTTCATAGTTTCATCACAAACATTAGTATTCCTAAGCAACATATTATTTGGCACTGTTTGTTTTCTGCTTTATAAAAATGCCATTATATTAATCAGGGTTCACTAGAGAAATGGAACCAATAGTATATAGAGACAGAAAGAGATTTGTGATGAGGCACTGGTTCACATGATTATGGAGGCTGAAAGGTCTCAGGATCTGCTCTCTGCAAACTGGAGACTCTGGAAAGCTGTTAGTGTAATTACAGTCCAAACCAGAAGGTCTGAGAACCAGAGAAGCCAATAGTGTACATCCCAGTCAGAGTCTGAAGGTCCAAGAAACCAGGAGTGCTAATGTCCAAGGGCTGAAGAAGATGGATAACCCAGTTCAATCACACAGAGCAAATTCCTTTTTCTCTACCTTTTTGTTCTATGCAGCCCCTCAACAGATTGTGTGATCAACCTTATCAGTGAGGGTGATCTTCTTTACGCAGTCTACTAATTCAAATGCTCATCTCTTCTAGAAACATCTTCAGAGACTTAACCAGAAATAATGTTTACCAGCTATCTGGGCATCTCTTAGCCCAGTCAAGTTGACACATAAAATTAGCCCTCACAGCCACTAAATGTATACAGCTCTTTCTACTCCATACACTTCTAAGCATGTAACTTAGAACATTTGATAGAAGAAAACTGTAAAGCTTATTTTTGTATTTGTTATAAGACTTTGACCTTCAGGGTCAAAGGTTTTTTCTTGAGTCAATCTTCATGTAGTATTTTTGTAAAGATTTATTATTTTTTAATTAAAAAAGAGGTTTATATAGTTCTTCAGGCTCTACAGGAAGCATGGCACCAGCATCTAACCTAGGAGGGCCTCAGCAAGCTTTTACTCATAGCAGAAACTGAAGCAGGAGTAGGCACTTCATACAGCAAAAGCAGGAGCAGGAGAAAGAGTGCAGAGGGGGAGCTGCCACACACTTTTAAATGACCAGATCTCATGAGAACTCACTCACTATCACAAAGACCGCACCAAGCCATAAGGAATCCACCCCAAGACCCAAATACCTCTTACCAGGCCCCAACCTCACCTCCAGAATTGGGGGTTATAATTCAATATGAGATTTGGGTGGTGACAAATATCCAAACAATATCAAACTAGTACTTTATTTTTTTTATTTCAATAGGTTTTTAGGGAGCAGTATAACGTTGGCTGTGTGTTTCTCATAGATGGCTTTGATTACTTTAAGGTATGTCCCTTTTATGCTGATTTTGTTGAGAGTTTTAATCACAAAGGGATGCTGGATCTTGTCAAATGCTTTTTCTGCATCTATTCAGATGATCATGTGATTTTTGTTTTTAAATCTGTGTATGTGGTGTATCACATTTATTGACTTGCATATATTAAACTATCTCTACATCCCTAGTGTGAAACCCACTTGATCATGGTGGATTATGTTTTTGATATATTGTTGGATTGGGTTCACTAGTATTTTGTTGAGAATTTTTGCATCTATGCTCGTCAGAGATATTGGTCTGTAGTTTTCTTTTTTTGTTATGTCTTTCCCTGGTTTGGGAGTGATACTGGCTTCAAAGAACGATTTCGAGAGGATTCCCTCTATCTTTTGGAATAATGTCAATAGGATTGGTATTAGTTCTTCTTTAAATATCCGATAGAATTCAGCTGTGAATCCATCTGGTCCTGGACATTTTTGTTGGCAAATTTTTATTATGATTTCAATCTCGCTGGTTGTTATTGGTCTGTTCAGTTTCTATATCTTCCTGGTGTAATCTAGGAGGATTCTATATCTCCAGGAATTTACCAATCCCCTCTAGGTTTCCTAGTTTATGCATGTAAAGTTGTTCATGGTAGCCTTGAATGATCTTTTATATTTCTGTGTTATCAGTTGTAATATCTCCCATTTCATTTCTAATTGAGCTTATTTGGATCTTTCTTTTCTTGGGTAATCTCACTAATAGTCTATCAATTTTGTTTATCTTTTCAAAGAACCACTTTTTTGTTTCATTTACTTTTTGTATTTTGTTTTTGTTTCAATTTCATTAAGTTCTGCTCTGATCTTTGTTATTTCTTTTCTTCTGCTAGGTTTAGGTTTGGATTGTTCTTGATTCTCCAGTTCCGTGAGGTGTGACCTTAGCTTCTCTATTTGTGCTCTTTCAGATTTTTTGATGTAGGCATTTAATGTTATGAGCTTTCCTCTTACCACCACTTTTAGGCAACAAATAACATGATGAATGGAATAGTACTTCAAATCTTAATACTAACATTGAATATAAATGGCCTAAATGCTCCACTTAAAAGATAATCAATGGAAGAATGGATAAGAATTCACTAGCCAAGTTTCTACTGTCTTCAGGAGACTCACCTAATGTAAAGACTCACATAAACTCAAGGTAAAGGGGTGAAAAAAGATATTCCATTCAAATGGACACTAAAAGTGAGCAGGAGTAGCTATTCTTATATCAGACAAAACAGATTTTAAAGTAATGGCAGTTAAAAAAGACAAAGAGGGACATTATATTATCCAACAGGAAAATGTCGCAATCCTAAATATATATGCACCTAATACTGGAGCTCCCAAATTGATAAAACAATTACACTAGACCTAAGAAATGAGATAGACAGAGCACAACAATAGTGAGGGACTTCAATACTCCACTGACAGCACTAGACAGGCCATCAAGACACAAAGTTAACGGAGAAACAATGGATTTAAACTATACCCTAGAACAAATGGACTTAACAGATATTTACAGAACATTCTGCCCAACAACTACAGAATATACATTCTATTCATCAGCACATGGAACATTCTCCAAGATAGAACATATCATAGGCCATAAAACAAGTCTTAGTAAATTTAAGAAAATCAAAATTATATCAAGTACTCTCTCAGACCACAGTGGAATAAAATTGGAAATCAACTCCAAAAAGAATCCTCAAAACCATGCAAATACATGGAAATTAAATAACCGGTTCCTGAATGATCATTGGATCAACAATGAAATGAAAATGAAAATTTAAAAATTCTTTGAGCTGAACAGTAACAGTGACACAACCTATCAAAACCTCTGGGCTATTATTTATTTTAATTCAAAATTTTTGGAATTACTTGTAGAATTATTTACTTGTTTAATATCCGCTTGACTCTGTAGTTACCCTTTTCAGTTCTAGTTTATTTGTGACTTCTTGGGGTCACTTTAACGAGGTTTTCAAGAAGTCACTTATAGTCTTTTTAATTCTCTCCAGCATAACATTTTTTTATATCTGATTTTTTGTTTTACTAGCTCATCTTTTCTATTTTCTGTATTCTTATTTTTTGACCTCTTAAATTCTAAACTCAGTAGTTTTTAGCCTTTCTTTTTTTTTCCAATATAAACATTTAAGTATATAAGTTGTTCTCCAATACCACTCTAGTTATCCTGTAAGTTTTATAGGTAATATTTAATTGCTATTTGGGTTTATAGATTTTTAATTTCATTATAATTTCTCATTTGACCTATAGATTTATTCAATTGTCTTTAATTTCAAAATACATGGCTTTTTTGTTAATCATTGCTACGTATGTCACTTCCTGCGTGCTTTATACTTCCCTTTTATTGTTCCACTGCTTCCTGGTACTGAGTTATTTTTCCCTAGTTTCTCCTTTTGTCACTTGATTGGGGTTTCAAAAACTCAGAAAGAACATCAGGAAAGACCCAGGAGCTCCACTTTACAAGTAGAGACAAATGGTTTAAATACCACTTTCTAAGAAGAAAGAAGATATAATAGTATTTGTGGATGAGCTTTTTTTTTTTTTCTCCAGGGAAAAAAGAATCATAGTTTTTCAAACAGCTGATAAGGGAGTTCCCTATATTGTATATTTTACAATATTCCTAAGACCAAAGTATGGCCTATGATTGACAATTACAATGACGGTCTATAAAACACCGGATTTTAAGAATATCATTTTTTATTTGTCATAACTGCTATAGTGCTGAAGACTTTTGTGTTCTACAGTTTATGAATGTGAGGCTACTATGAGATACTATATATACTCCTAAACTTTAAAAACTTTAAATCACTGATGACTCAGTGATGGATGAGTCCAATTTTGGAAATCATGAAGGAGCTACACTAGATCCAGTGGGAGAAGGACAGGTCAGGCTTCAACTACTGAAGAAGGAATTTAGTCATGAATTAGGCACTTGAGTGAATGTTTCTGTTTAAGACTGCACAGAAAAGAAAACTTGGAAAGATTTTCAGACTTAAACATTAATAAACATCTAATTTCTATGAGATAAGTGGTTCTATTTTTTGGTTTTGATATCTTTATGAAAAGTTAATAGAATATACTATATTCATTTTGCTTGAGTTTGAGGGGTTTGGGGAATTGCTGATAATGAGTGAGGAATGTAAAATTATAAATCACTAATTGTATGACCTGTTCAATTATGCTATGTTAGACAACACAGCCTGGAATAAAATATAATGCAATAGAAAGAGAATTTTCAACCAAAATATAATGTAGCTTTACAGTTAATGAATATCTTGCCATGATACACTTTATTGGACAGCAGAAACAAGCATTTCTTGCAAGCCAGAACTCCCCAACTCATCACTGATTCCATGCAATTATGTGAGAGCTGTGTATCCTGAGAAGAAATCACATACATGGAAGCAAAGGGCCTTCTGAATCAGCCTTACTGATTCTCTGGGAAGAAGAGGGATCAGCTATATCTCTAGTTTGCAATAATTTTGGCCTTTGTTCACAATAAATTTGATTGACTAAAAGAAATTACATGTATGGAAACCTGGAGCAGACGGGTGGGAAAATCATTCTAATTTTCCCAAATTAGTTCTTCCATAGGGAGGTGATGATCAGTCTAACTAGGCCAATTCTATATTACCAACAGAACTACACTTACAAATGGATAGGCTTAAAATGCATGTAAAAATCGAGTGTGAGTATACGGCTTAAACCAGCACTTTCTTTTCAGAACAGAAAAGAAAGTAAGTGCCAGGTTTTGCCTCATCTGTGGGAGCCCCACCAGGTTTCTTTGTTTCTTCACTGGTTCTCCATAATGATCAGTTTGGGGTTGACTTAGCTATAGTTCCCAGTTATTCAGTAAACCACTAAACTAGGTGTTTCTGCAAAGATATTTAATTAAAGCGCATAATCAGTTGAGTCTAAGTAAGGAAGATTCTCTTAGATCATCTAGGTAGGCCTGATTCAGTTTTAAGGACTTGAGTAGAGTTGAGGCTTCTCTGAAGTAGAAGAAATTCCACCTGTGGACAGCAGCTCCAGCCTGTGCCCAAGGGCTCCAGCCTGCCCTTCTTAACAGCCTGCCCTACAGATTTCAGACTTGTCTTGCCAGCTCTCACAATCATGTAAACCAAAACCTTGCAATAAATGTACTTATTTAATGGATAGCACAATGAGATTTACTACGTTAGACCAGAAAACAGCCTACTGTGAATTTTGGAATAAGCCAGAGATTATTCCCTTTGGTAAAGAAAGTGAGATGGCCTCTTTTATTTCACTGAGCAGTGGTTTGTAGTTCTCCTTGAAGAGGTCCTTCACATCCCTTGTAAGTTGGATTCCTAGGTATTTTATTCTCTATGAAGCAATTGTGAATGGAAGTTCATTCATAATTTGGCTCTCTGTTTGTCTGTAGGATATATGTACATTTGTATATATGTATATATGAAAAGGAGTTTATTATGGAGAAATTTACTCACAAAGTCCCACGATATGCTGTCTGTAAGCTGAGGAGCAAGGAGCCAGCAGTGTCTCAGTTCAAACCCAAAAGCCTCGAAGCTGACAGTGTAGCTTTCAGTCTGTGGGTGAAGGCCAAGAGCCCCTCTCAAACCAGTGGTATAAGTCCAAGAGTCCAAGGGCCAAAGAACTTGGAGTCTGATGTTCGAGGGCAAGAAGCATCCAGCATGAGAGAATGATGAAAGCCAGAAGACTCAGTAAGTCAGCTTCTTCCACCTTCTTCTGCCTGCTTTCCTAGCTGCACTGGCAGCTGATTGAATGGTGCCCACCCACAATGGGAGTGGGGGTCTTCCTAAGGCTGGGTCTTCCTCTCCCAGTGCACTGATTCAAATGTTAATCTCTTCTGGCAACACCCAGGAACACCCAGATGTATAAAAAACCAATACTTTGCATCCTTCAATCCAATCAAGTTGACACTTAATATTAATCATCACAGCCCCAGTAGATCCAGTGATGCTAGAAACAACTTGGTAGATTAGGGCTGTGTACTGTCACTGAGAAGCCCCAAAAAGAGTTAAAGCACAGACATTTATGGTGCTAGAGCAAGGCCATGCCCTCTGCTGCAGAAAAATACTATTTGAATAACAGATCCTGTCATACTTCTAGATCCTGAAAGAGACCTTCTAACCATGGGATATTAAGTAGCTATAAGACTGAAGGTGTCACTGTAAGCTGGGTATTGTCAGATCCCACATTATAAGGTTAGGCGATTATAGTAATAAGTTCCAGTAGTAACTCCATGGAAAAGGTACATTTAGGATCATATCCAAGCAGGTATAAGGGGACAAATAATTTATGCAAATGGGCCAGAATATTATATCATCTACTTCTTTTGCACTGATGCATCTCCCTCAGTTCACATTTAGGGCCTTGTGGGAGAAAACTTATGGGTCTTTTTCATAGGTAGGTTGACTCCATTTGTTCCTATAAGCCAAGAATGAACTATGATCACACTATAGCACTGCTCCAGAGGTGACACTAAAGGTCAGTAGTGAGGGGAAATTCTTCCAATAGAGAACTTCAAACAGTACATGTTTTCTTCGACTTCATGTGGAGGACCTGTTTATAAACATAAATGTGGAATTGCAACAACCACAGCCTAACAAGCGTAGGGTAACCATGGGTCTTGAGAGCTCAGGAGGGAAGTTTGCTTACTTGCTAGATAAGCAATAAAGACCAGCAAAAAGGGTGCTAGCAGAAGGTGATGGCATCTAGATTGCGCGGTACAGGAAGGAAAAAATGTATAGCAATTATGGCCCGGGAACCATCTGCAGCAGCTGAAACTACTGCTTGTTTCATTGAACTTCCTGTTTGAAGTCATTTCTAGTAACTGTGGTCAGCAACCACCATCAAGTGTCAGTAGTAGAGAGGACTCAATGTGGAACATCAGTAGTGCAAGATACTGTTGATTCCATGCTCCATGTCTCTTCAGTCCATAGCTGAGTTCACATCGCTGAGTTCATTGTCCATTGCTACAATGGACAGTTCCCTACATGCTAGAAGATTCCACCTCTGATTCTTTGGTCTGCCTGAAGCCTTTCTCTAGTGCCACTGGAGATTGGTCAGTCCAAGTACAGGGCAACCCAATATTGTTGGAGATTTAACACCCTCAGTAGCAACCCTCAACCTATGAGGGATGAGAGTTAGTAGATAAATCATTCAACTTGCCAAATTTTGGTAAAGTTATTCTTATGTGGTTCTTGATTCCTCAGAGGTTTCTCAGTTGCCAAAGAAGTGACCTTCCAAGAACAAAGGGTTTCACACTCTTGCTTGCATACACCCTTGAAAGACTATACATTTGAACACTGTTGACAACAAAATATTTTTTCATAAGTTTCTCCTGAACCATGGGATTATCATAATTATGATTTATAGACTGTTATATTTTATTACTATCAATTATACACTTATAAGTTTATTTGCAAAAGACAAAATTTCTGACACAATTATAATTTGCTTACATGTTTTAAACATAGTTTCACAAAATCTTGGAACTATTGATGTAGCTCATTCAATTTTTGGAAAATATTGACCATATAACCTAACACGAAGACTTAATCCACATTATTAAGTAACCCCTACTGTAAAAAGGCTGACTAAATTATAATTCTAAGATATATAGACACATAAATGTAGGGATAGATAGGTAAGATGGATAAATATAGGTATATAGATGGAGAGAAGACAGACAGAAAGTGTAGGGGAAAAATAACCCTTATAGATTTATAATTGGAATGGACCTCTGTTACAAAAAGATGTATTAACAAGAGAAAAAAACAGAAGTTTATTAACATGTATATCTCATGTAAACACAAGAGATAGTCGAGAATGAGCAGTTCTCTAAGAGTTGATTTGAATTTCAGTTTATATAGCATCTTCAACAAAGAACAGTACATTTTTAGAGATGTGAGAAGACAAAGGAAAAGGACTTGGAGTCTTTACAGGCAGCAAATTGAAGGGAAGGCAAACCAATGGCAGATAAGGTTAGTTAGTAAAGCTTGGTAATATGAATTTCTCTGGTAGCATCACAAGGCTGATAAAGGATCTAAAGCTGTTGTCTTCATTGGATAACATGTGTTGTCCCTGGTAGGGGCAGGGGACATAGTACCTTTTTGTCTGTGCAAATCTGTGTCTTCTTTTAAGCAAATAAAGGAAGGATAGATCTCTCCTGCATCTCTTTCTTCTTGTCTTCAGCTCAACATTTTCTTTTGGGGAAGCATGTTTTGGTCTCTTACAATATTCAGCAATAGTTCCTTGACTCAAGTTTATTGTCTGGATGAAATAAGACCCCTCCTTCTAAAAGATTCCTTTAATAGTCCTTTAGAAATTTCTCTGTTTTGCTTTATGAATCTTTTTCCCAAAAGAATGCATTTAAGAACTGTTTCTTTGTCAGGGATGAGAGGTAGGCTTTGTGTCCTGGAACACAAGAGGGTAAGATTCAGGATAGATGAGAATCAGGCCCCTCTTTTGTAAAGCAGAGAAAGGGTAATTTTGAAAAAGGAGATGGTGAAAAAAGAATATCCAAGTTTCAGTGGTCTTTTAAGCAACAGAGAGGAAAAAATTAAAAATCGAGGTTTCAAAAGAAAAAAAATTTGCATTAACAGATAGGCTTGTAATACTAGAAAGAAAAACAAGAAATGAGTCCCCCAGTATCCCAGGATTGACATTAGAAATTCATGGTCTAGTATGAAATATATCAGGTACTATATATTTGATGTTAATTAAATGACATAATATTTCTGAACCTCATGTTTTTATCTATAAAATGGGGTAATACTATTCAATTTACAGGGCTGATGATGATGATTAAAAGAAACAAGTTATGCAAAGATGTTATAAACTTTAACTTATGCTAATGTTAGAACTTATTATTAGAGAGTATCTGTTGTATTTAAGACACATTGAAAAATAATTGTTTCAAAAATTACCATAATACAAAAAGAGTAAAGTTTTAAATCCCCATGTTTAATTAACCCAGCATTTCCCCAAGAAGGAAAGTAGGCTCCAGCATTGTCAGCAGAAAGTCTGCTCTATAAATGCCATGGTTCGGTTATAAGTTTGCCTATTTAACTTAGTATCACACTTTCATAATCACACAATGCATATAAGAGCCTGTGTTCACTAGATGGTAATAGAGAACACATTCCACAGAAAGATAAAAGCACAGAATGAACTGAGCATGAACAGAAAATACTTATTTGAACAAAGAAATAATAGTATTTGACCTTTATCTGGAAATGATTTCAAGTCCAGAGGGTCTTTTTCTTTAAATAAAATGCAGTTGTATTTTATGTTTCCTTTTATTGGACATGATATATTGATAAACAGGTAAGACAAAGAAGGGGGAAAACACCTAAAAGTAAAGCAAAACAAGAAAACAACAAAACAGTCTGATTCATTTTCCCTCTTTAAAGTTCTAAAAAGGTGCCTCATTTGCCCACAGAGAATACTCCTCACTTCTTGATTAAAGGCAATCAGAGCCCTTTGCCTTGCAATCTTGTATAATTTTAAAACTATCATATCAAATGATAACTCTTAATAACTACCAATATTTCACAGCATGAAAATGAAGGTCAAATGCTATAGTTTGAATGTTAAATAAGGTAAAGAATATTAACTAGCATTTAACAGGGCAAATTTTACTTATCTTTTAAAAAATTATCTAAATATGTGCTCCCAAACCACACAACAGGCTTCACTTTCTTTCCAGGGTTCAAAAAAATGACTGTCCAGTCATCATTGGGTTTCTTTTCCCCTAACTTATAATGCTGCGGGCTTAGTACCTGACGTTCATCATTATAAAGTGACTCCTACGATGTTTGCTTCTCCTTCATCCCCAAAACTCCAGCAAAGAATTTCCTAAAACAGGTCAAGACCTTTACTAATGATATAACTATTTAACACGGGCATTGCGCGTGCACACAAAAGAAACCTAGAGTCTTCCTATAAAAGTTCCTACTCCAGGAGATTTCACCTGTGAGGGCTAAGGAGGGCATGTTGAATGTCATTAATACTGTAATGTTCTATATTATCCTATAGTTTTACCTTCTTCATCAGCCTTATGCTGACTGTTGGAATGACTGTTGACCCAACCCCCAAACACTTTTCCCATCAACCATTTGGTGCTGGTAATGCCATTATTAGTGATAATGATAATGTGTTTGTCTATTGTGGTTGTGGATGCCCCTGATTAGAATGCAAATGGAATAGAGGGGCATTATAATAAGTTTTTGTTTAACATTAACAATTAATGTACAATTAATAACACCTACTTATCAACTACTGTATCAGATTATCAAGTAGAGCCTAGGAATGGGGAATTTCAATTTTGGTGGAAGAAGCAGATGGGCTAGGACCTGGAAGGAAAGACTATTTCAAGGGGACAAAGTTAAGTAAGAACCTAGGGGAACAAATGACTTTGGACAATTGGACATATGATCACCACTGCAGGGAAGACATGAAGAGACAGGAAGCCAGGATACCCACTACCTAGCTCATAGCTGTGCACCACATTATCTTAGAATCTAGATGCACCCACCACCTCTATCTGATCAAGCAACTTCCTAGAAGCTTGAGTAATCATTGAATGTTGACTCTGAACATGATATCAGCAACTGTGGCCAAACACTTCTACCTTAAGGGAGCTATAAAACATTTCTTCTCTTCAACAGTTCTGAGAATGAGCAGTTATTGCAATTGTGGGAGGAAAGGAATAAAAGCCATTTGGGTCCATGTGCCCTCCCATGTGCACACACAAGAGGCTAGGTTCTGCTGATGTAATCCTGTTTTATAGATGAGTTAAAGTCACACAACGGATAAATGGCAAGCTCAGGACACAGGCTTCTGAAATCTGAGGCCAGTCCTCATACTACCTTTGCAGATTGGATACTCATCCTGACATCATTCACCTTACAAATCCAAACTAAGTTGAACGATGGAGAAAAGCAAAATCGTCAAATGACTTCTACAAGTGTGGTGATGCTTATCAGAGACCTGGCTTAACAAGAATTATCCAGGTCCCTCCAGCTATTTCTAAACACCATGGTATGCTTTAGACTGAAAATAGTGAAATAAAAATAGTTGTAATAAGCTGGATGATTCCTGATACCACCTGCCTTATAAATCAGTCCAAGAAGAGAGAACCAGAGTCATTCCAATAGCATCGTTCCTTGACAGTGTATTTATGACTCTTTTTTAAAAGGCCATTACCCTGATGAAAAATAGAATTACACAACCAGAAGAAACCACACTGAGGTCCTTAATTTACTCCCCACACTCCTAGCTGATGTTCATCCTAGATGGGATTACCTATCGCCTGCCATCCACATCCTTTTTTTTTTTTTTTTTAAAAAAAAAAAGAGAGCTTCATAAAATGGACTCAAATAAGCAATTTTATGTGACAGCACTTTTAAAAGTACTAAGGCATTGTACAGATGTAAGCAATTATCATTCTTTTTATTAAGCATAAGGAGAGTTCAAAATCGCCATCAGGAAATAGAATATAATGTTTCACATTTTCTTCTAGCAGTTCTTTCTCAAGCTCATCACAAATCTCTCCTTGTTCTAGTTAATCCATTTTTCCATATGCCAGCTTATATAAATAGACCATTGAATCATAGAATGTTTTTATTTGAAAAAGATCTACTAATTTATCCCTTTGATTACATAAATGAGGATACTAAGAACAGCTGGAGCCATAAACACACATGCCCGTAAGGGCTGAACAGGTAACATGAATAAAGAAATCAGTTAAGTAACAACAGTTTCTCAGGTCTGAGAAAACCCACAGTCAAGCAGAATGATAAGTAGTAACTAACGGGCCAGATCAGTAAGAGAGGGTAATAGGGACTGTAGGACTCTGGAAACTTGGAGAGTACCAGGCCACCTAAAGACAGCAGGCCCCTCACCATGGCCGTGTGGGAATGCAGATCCATTGTTAGCCAACATCAAAAAGCTGAAATCCAAATCTTTGCTGAAATGTCCTGATTTTCAAAGAGTTACATCAATTTTTAAACACTGAAAATAAAATTAAATAAAACATCTTCAGACCTATTCCAGTCTATACACTGCTAGTTCATGACCTCTCAGCTGGGTAACATGATTTCTAATCCTCTCTGCTTCATTTTCTCTTTAAATGTCTGTGGAATAACAGCTTTAGCCCACTCAGTGGTTAGTCTTATCATTCAGTGGCCTGAGCAGGATAACAGACCAGGATTCAGTGGCAGGCTGAGTGCTCCAGTCTTCATAAGGGACCTGCTGAATAGGCACAGAGGGCGCCTACAAGCCTTCAGATTCATCTGCCGCCTTGAGCTGGGAAGCAGTGAACTCACAAGCTGGAGCAGTCCATTCACCCTGAAGGTCCTCCTTGATCACAGCCTCTTCAGCACTTGACTGTTCTTTTCAATCCCTTCAGGATCTCTGCAGAGGCAGAGGTCAGGCCTGACCTCCCATGCATGTTGATGGGAGATAGTGCCACATATGTGTAAAACTTCCTAGGCCAGCATCCACCATCAGACCCACTAAGTGAGCTCCCTTGTGGTTGCCTGGGATGGTAACATCTACAAGTGCAGGGGAGAATCTGTGTTACACAGAGCATTCGTAGCCAGCTTAACATAAGATACATCTCCAAGAGGCTGATAGCCCTAGGATCAATAACCTCAGGCAGACGCAGCTCCAATAAGGTTGCCTAGATATGGTTAGTTAAGGGTACTGGAGTGAAGACCGCCTCAGAGAAGTGGCCCCAGTGGCAGCTGGAAACTTCAGCACAGCCCATGGCCAGTATTCCTGGAAGATATGACACTGACATCAGCTAGGGTTTCAATGGCAGTAAGGATAAGAATCATCAGCAGAAGATTCTCCCAGGTCCTCTCCAGACTTATGATATAGATTCTATCACCTTTCCTTTCATAGATTTGCTGTTCCATTTGTAACTGAAATGCCAGGGGTTGTTCTAGGTCCTACTGCTCACTACACAGAAAGCCAATTACTGAGACAACGAGTATTGTCATGGACAAAGGCTTAATCGAGTGTTGCCACCAAGAAGATGGGAGATCAGTCTCAAATCTATCTCCCTGACTAAAACGAGGAGTTTATATAGCAGGGAAGAAATGTAATCATGTGTGGGAAAACAGGAATTAGGAAGGGGTAAGGAAGAGGCGCTGGTCAACAGGCAGCAGGTGATTAGTTAAGGTAGTCACGATGGGTGAGGGGTCTGGTATCTCATTGTCCAGATATGATGATCTGGTAAGTTTCAGTTTGTTGCTACTACATGGGAGGCCTGATGGTTGGTTTCCTGAGAAAGGAAATCAGATAAGACAAATATAACTTTCTTAAGTTTTAAGACTGGAAGGATAAATTTATATGTTTATTCAAAGAAACCAAAAACATCAGTTCTATGGAACAACTGGGCCGGTTTCACATTTGGAAGCCTAGGTTGGTGCCACCTAACTGGGTTTTGCTGCAAAGAAATTGAGGACAGTCTCCTCTTTCATCTGCAGGACGTTAAGGCCTTCTGAGATTGTTAAAGTTTTTACATTATGTGAAATTACATTTTACATTCCTTTACATGACAGTGGAAACCCAGGACAACACTGTATGAACCCCTTTCTAAGTAGTAGGAAAGATTGCCACCTTATCAAATAAATTCTGTGATTTGTGTTCATGTGACCAATCAGCACATGCACTTTGACATTTTTGACATCTTGTCTCACAGAAACATGAATGTAATTCACTCCCATGATCCTCTGGACTTCACAGAATTTGACACCGGAAGGTTGCTCTTTGGAAGCCTGGGATTAAGGATGCAGATTGCAACAACAGAATAGCAAGAAACAGATTCAAAAGCAAATGGTACCTGCAATGCTGACTTCTTTAACACCGATGAATATCAGAATGATGAAAGCTTTTTCATGTAGGGAGGGGCAGACTTTACATCACCTGTCAGATACCTCTTTCCTAGGCAGAATATACCAATTGGGTTTCTTTTTCTTATTTGTCATCTTTCTACCTTCATGCTGTTTGGCTTATTCTCCAATGAATTCCTTCAAGTTCTCTAAGTTTGTCAAAACCCATACTTGACAGAACTTTGGACTATTGCGAATTCTACAGAGTGACTACCAGGCACCTCTTCTTCCTGGAAGGATAGGATAGACTTGCTTAAAGCAAACATTGATTTAAAAAAAAAAAAAGCTACATTATCTGTGCATCATTAGTCTTGGCACTGGATTGGAGCAGAATTTTGCCTATTAGATGAACTTTGATGTTTTATTCCCTACTGCAAAGGTGCTTACCACTCTCAGAAAACAGAAATTGGGGGTAAGGGATGGCACACACTCTTTGGATAAAAATAAAAACAATATTCTAATATTAAAGGGAAAACAAAATGATAGAGCCAGGAAGCAGCTCAGCAAAGCCATTACCATGCTTATTGCTATTTGAAGGCATAATGATTGAAGTTATTGTCTTAATGTAAGATTACTAAATAATGCATCCCATAAAAGAAAGACATTGTATTGGCCATAAAACGTGTGTAACTGCGACAGAATTCATACTTATTTAATGACACTTTAGAGTCGGATGGTAATTAAAATGAAGTAGGAATTTTTTAAAGGCAAGAGAAATTCAAATATACCAGTATATAAATTGAAACGTTTTCTTTGTTTTGCAAGCACATAAAGAAATAAGTTTCACATGGGTTTTTTGTTTCCCTTTTTTGACCCACTGGGAACAGCACAATTTTGACTCCTCGGTATTTCTACTTCTAATTGCTAGGAGGGTTCATTATCAGCTGTCTAAAGTGCAATACATCAACCTTGCAAAGCTGAGTTACAAAAGACGTTCACACATCTGATGGGCTGCTGTGCTAAATACATCTTAATTTGTGCTGCATCTGCTGTTTTCTAATTTGTTTGTCATGCTGTGAATGCTGCAGACTTTGTTAGAGCAGCTCCCTGATTTTTTTCTTTAAAATTGCATCAATACTTCATTTTAAAAAATGGCTGTCTTCCATCATTGTTCGTCTGTGTCTTGGCATGTCATAAACTCAACTCTTTTATGCACATATGTGTAAAATATCTGATGCATCTGAATATGTATATTTATTACAGTAGATTAAATGTACATATATTTGCACATGCATCAAGCCAAATATTCAGTTTGATCTCACAAAGCAAAACAAACTTTCTTCAGCCATAACTGGATACACAAAGTGACAAACATACCAGTCTCATAACTGGCATGGATAAAAGTGTTTCAAGTCACTGAGGTCTCATTTTGGTTCTCTCGCCCTGCAGAAGATGCAAGCAAGTTTGGTGTTCTTAGTTCAGACCCAACTAAGCAGCAGTTTAAGTGAGAAACAAGCATATGCAATTCAGCATGATCCAGAATAAACCAGGTTCAACATGAAGGAAGTTTAAATTCAAGTTGGGAAAGAAGACAAATACTATCACCTCAGGCCTGTGCCTCCCCGTCTTTTCACAAAAAGCCAAGGCGAAGGCAAGGGTGGCTTTCTGGACATGTGACATGCAAAATCACACATTCCTCATGTTTAGGAGCATTCTGGGTTGAGTCTAATGCTCTGCTGTTACTATTTAGAAAATGTGAATAATTTATGATTGAATAAGGGGCTCTGCATTTCTCTTTTGCCCTGGACCCTGCAAATCATGCAGCCAGTCTTGAGGGCAGGAAGCGTTTAAGAGACACTGGTGGGAGAGCTGATGGACGTGCCCTGTAGTATTTCAAGCTGGCAGTCGTTTTATTTTTTAAATCACAAAAATTTACCCATTGAAATGAAGAAGAAAGGAAAGATAGAAGGAAAAAAGTGGGGAGGGAAGTAAACAAGAAAAGAGACTAAACCAACTGGTATTTACTTTGTATTCATATAGCTTGATGGAGAATTAAGGAGGGAAGGCAGCCATTTCAAGGTGATTTTTTTTATTATTTCTGAGCACTGAGCTTCTTTGAATGAAATTCATTCTAATGACTATGCCTTTTGTTATGTTTTTGGGATCACTACTCAAAGTGACACTCACAGTCAGTCTATAATCTTAAAAACAACTAACTAAAGACAATTCTATTTTCTAACAATTTTTCACCACCTTCTGCCCTCACACACATACATACCCCAAATTATTTAAAGAAACCTGGATAGAAACCAAGGATTTGTAGCAAGGCAGTGAATTGAGTGTCAGTGAGATGCTGGCACAGAAGCTGGCATTCTTTGTGTGTGCAGCCACAGGAGAGGGATGCGAAGAGGCAGGTCTGCACCCTGGCTTCAGAGGGAGGCATGGACCCCATTTACATAATGCCAATCAGTCTCCCATGTCAAGTTTCCCAGGAACATGCAGAAGCGATTACCAAGGCAGGCGTTATGACTGGTGGAGTCACAGACAAATCAGGGCTTCCATAAAGGAGGATGTTGAATCAATAAGGCATACTGTTCAACCAGGGCTGAGAAAAACACCTCATAAAATAACAGCATTTGTAAAGGTTAATCAATTCAGCTAATTGTAAATGTTCTCAATTGTCAGTCCCAGAGCAGTCCCCTCTCTTTGTAGCTAGTAATTCACTGTGGGATGCAGCAGCTCTAAAGCAGGAAACAGAGAAAGAGGGAAAAGCAGTCAAATTTCTCATTACTCTCTCCATGTTGTGCTCTGTCGGTGTCTGTAAATGTCAATATATTTACCACAGGGAGATAGCCTTTTTTCTCTACTAGCACTTCGTTGCCTCCTTCATTATATACAAAACAAAGTAAAGAGCCTAATTATCTTGGTCTGAGCAGATGGAAAGGAAATCAGGGTATTGATCTTTAGGGCAATATCTTAGGGCAAAGCATATGACTAATAAGCTGGGCAGTTAAAGGGATGGTCTTTCATTGACAATGGTAAGAAAAAGACATCTTATTCACTGCCCCAGATTAGCTCAGGAAAAATCAAGAGACACTTTCTGCCCTTCCCCCTCTACTGCCTCCATTTCCCCAGCAAGCACAAAACCATTGCACACGGTTTTTAAAATTAGTGTCTGTAGAGACTGGAGAAATAGAAACAAATCATGCCAGGCAGAAAAACATTGAGATAATTCTAGCCTGAAATGATAAGCAGAGTCTGGCAGTGAAAGCAAACCTACAACTCTAATAGAACCAGGGAATTCCTGTCTTTCTTTGAGGCTTCGTAATCAGAGTATCTTATATTTCCAGGCCACTAGTGGGTGTTCTACTGGGCACACAGAATTCAATTTGTGTTAAAAATGCTAGAAAAGTTGTAGAAAATGGTAATATAGGATAAACGATAAATAGTCCTGAGAAAAGTCCTTTTCAAGATTTCACACTTCTTTTCTGTTCCTTACTTTTTATCTGTATATGGTGTTATGTTGCAGAAAGTTTTCTCTGTAGTGACAAAGATTAACCTTCTACATTTAGTAAACACAGGAATATGATGTTATGTCTAAGGAATAGTTTTAAAAGCCAAAAATAGAGATAAACACTATTTCAAAGGTTTTGTTGTATGAGTAATATTTATAGCAATGTGCTTAATAACAACTTCTATTTGCCCATTTATTGTGCCTTAGAATCTAATGATGTATATCATTTCCCATATTGAAACATGAACTGCTGAAACAAGCAGTCGATTTCCTTTTATTTCATTTGCACCTCAGTAAAATGTAAATGTCTTTTCCTTAGCAATGAGGCTATGAGTGGCTAGCAAAATTTGAAAATGTATAATGAATCACAATTTATTATAAATTCTAAGCCTTCAACAACTTGACAAAAGAGTATCCTTATCTTTTATGTATTTCAATTTAGTGTTATTAATCAAATACATTGTAAAATTCTAATTAAATATATCAGAGGCCTGTGTTACTGTCAGTTTGATATTTCACGTATATCAGGTAGTGCAGTCAGACAAACCAAGTGACGCAGTGGAAGCGTACAGCCATGTGAATCAGAACAACATCAAAAACAAGCTAGAGAGGACAGGGCCAACAGGGAGTTGGCAGCTGGCATATCACAAGATATTTTATCCCTCTAGTATGTGGGATAATGTTAGATCTGTGTAGGAAAGTAGCATATTTAAAATCAAATTGACTGGTGTATTGTACTAACGGTAGTGTACAGTCAGAAAACAAAATCGATGTGTTCCTCTAGAGTGAGCAGAACCATTGGTTTACAACAGGAATTCTCTGAAGAAAAACAATTTCGTTCGTCCATCAGTGCACTTTAAAACATGCCATTTTTTCCTTTGAAGAATGAGAAATTAAAGAATGAGTCAGGGAGGTCCAGAAGCTATCTTACTCACGCTGAGTGGGAAAAAAACCTCTTCAACAAAACCTTTCTCTCCTCCTTTTCTTACCCTCCTCCTCCCTCCTTCCTCCACCTTTTCTAAGATATATTCCTCTCATCTACCAATAACATTTTCCCATTTTCCCATAGTTTCAAGAGAAATGTGACAATATCCTTGAGAATGTTTAGAATTGAGAGTGAAGTCCTCTACATGCGATCTTTTCACCTTAAAGGAATGGAAATTCCTGTTAGAGTTTCAAGAACTGTATGTAGCCTCATGCCAGCAATCAGCAAAGTTAGCAAAACAAACTTCCAGGACACTATTATTACATTCCATTCACTGAGTGTTCCCAAGCACTGGGCACCTTCGTCCCCACATACATTCATTTGGAACCCACACCCTTTTATACATAATGTAATTTTCTTTCCAGAGGACAAATTTTTATATCAGTTTGATAATTTCTTGAAGTTATACTGGAGTATTGCTCAACTTGCTTCTAAATTAAAGCACTTATTAAAAAACTTTGAAGCACTCTCACAATTTTAAATCACTGTGCACATAGCAATTTAAAATTATGGGAGCAGTTTTATAAGCACTTGAATTTGGAGGTGATCAGAGACCTGAAAATGTGCAATATAGAGTAATTTAAAATTATTAGAGTACTTCACTTTTTTTATAAGCTCTTCAGCTGGGAAGTGATCAGGTTCTAACATCTGAGCTTATGCAGTGCAAAGTGAAGTACTTCTCAGCCTGAGATGATTCACTCTATTAAATCAAACTACTTTAATAATTTTAAAGTGATGTACAGTGAGCATGCCCAGATCTCCAAATTTACTTCTAAATTAAAAATATTTTTCACTTCCAGCCTACAAAAGACACTTATGTGATAAAGCAGCAATTTACCCTTTCGATTTTAGACATCAAACTGCCCCCTCGCTTTAACAGTAGTTTTCCCTTGGTAAAAATAAACACAAAAATATTTAAAATATTTGATATTTTCCATTTTAAAAATGAAAATTATCATGCTATGCAGCTCCAACAACCTACTTGTATTTGAAAGTATTTCCATTTTAAAGCAAACTTTAGTATACCATGTTTGGGAATATTATGCTTTTATGCCTAAAGCAATAACAAACTAATATCTCAACAGGGTTTTTAAATCTCAACGAATGGTTAATTGTCTTATGGAAGTATAACTCCATATCCCACTTAAACACAGGGGTGATCCTTCACAATAGGGCAGCTTTTTTGCTACCTGAGAAAAATCATATAAACCCTATCACACCTCCCGAAGAACACTGTGACCTAAATGAAAGTATGCGGTTCCAGGAACATGTCCTCACCCTGCCCGTGAGTTCAAGGAAAGGACAACATAAGAAAATATGGCACCCCCTTCACTAAATGTACATTTGGCAAATGTGGCTCTCAGATAATTCAAGATAATTCAAATCAGTTTATGTGATGGCTTTGATCTTATAAAATTTTACTTATACTTTCTATAGCCAAATTAGAGGGTACAATTCTTGGTCTAGATTCATTGTTCCTATTAATAAACAAGAGTATTAGCCCATAAAAAGGGATTCTATTCACCTCATAGAACAATTTCTGGTATGCTTAAATCTAGTTACTGAGTTAATATTTGCATCAGGGATGAATGGTTTAAAATCTCATTTTGACAAATTTCTCGCCCCATGTAAACAGAATGACAACCCAGATAAATAGGTAACCATAGATTGAAACCATTTGAAAGCGAATAAAAATTGTTTTTTCTTTATTACCAAGTGTTGGGAAGTTACTTTCTTTTCTTCCTCTCTCTTCTCTATCTCACTAAAAGTCCTATTCATCTGAATTCTAACTATAGTCAAACTGGATCTGCTGGAAAGTAATCACTTAGTACCTCCTTGTTCTTTGGTAATACTTTGAATTTTATCCTATAGGAGAATTGATCCTAACTAACATGTTTATAATTCACAAGTGAATGGAGTGGTTCCCAGTAGCAACTTGCCACCAGTGGAAAATATGCTGTAGCTGTTTGCTATGGCTCTCATCAGGGAATACGGCTACAAACTACACGTGCACTGCCTTATTTAAATGTCCTGGCTGGAGAGGAAACTGCCGGAGCCACTTCATCTTTCACTACTGATGCTGCCTGAAAATTAAATTCTCATGGGTGGGAGAGTGGGGAAGAATAGTAATGTCTTTAAAAGTGCTCTCTCAGACTAAGCTCTCTCATCAAGAGATATGCAAAGGACATCAGAAATCAAAGAAGTACACTTATTTTGAAGGTTGTTGCAACGACATTTTAAACTTTGTTTCAGAAGCTAGGCACTGAAACCTAAAAATAAAATTGGGAAATATGACTCTCTAGTCCTTTGCAGGAAGAAAATGGGGTTCTGGAGTTTGGATTATAAACTCACGGAAGGGGGAATCCACATATTGCACAAAATCTCCAAACTTCCCCATGGAGAAATACATGGATACAGCAAGCATCCAATGATTCAGTGACAGGGCCAATAATGGACTCTGCAGCTTTTCACTTGAAAATGTTAATGTGTATACTGAAATCAGGGATATTGCCTCCATGAAAATGTTTCTGAACTAAACCTAAGCTATGGAAATTTGGGTTCTGTCCTAACTAGCATATCAAAAACTTTCAGAAGTTATATATACAATACCTGCTTTTACACAAACACATTTTGAATTCTACGAACTTTATGTTTGTCTTTACGTTATGCTCAAATTGCCTTGGCTTTCATGCTATTTACAACAAAAGTTGGTCTGGAAAAAAGACAAAACTGTCTTGGCAATAGAAATTTGTAATATTTAGATGGTTTTATATGCACCAAATGGGATTGTTCATTTGGCTATAGTATCATAAGAGTATATACCTCAAAAATGCAATGGTAATAGACAGCTCATGTCTGACATCTAAAATTGCCTGTTACAACACTAAAAAAAAATTGAAATAGGTAATGATTAACCAGAAGATAGAGGGGATGATGAATTAATGTGGACCTGAATTAAGGGAGAAATTTGGATATAAATGATGGAAGAAATCACATTGGCATATTTAAGTTTCCACAGATACGTGTATATTGAAAATAGAGAAGATAGCTAAAGAAAGCTCTAGGAATGTTTTTTGGTAGTATGAGGGTTGACAGGAAGCCTCTAAACAAAAAGTTTGCTACAGTGAATAGAAAAAAGTAAGTCAGATAATTATGATGCAATGAATTTGAAAATCAATGTAAATATTTCAAACCAAGTGGCTATTAGAAAGCCAAAATGTACTTGTAAGACCAATATCAAGGAAGAAATTTAGATAAAAATATAATACTCAAACACAGTTGGACTATGCAAACATAATGAAACACGACATGCCTGTGACATTAATTATGTTCTGGGTCTATCATTATATTTCACCATAGGAATCACTGCTTTTTTCACTCTTCTGTATAAAATGGTGAGAGAAATAGTATTGGATGATACCAATCTACGAGTCTCCTGTGTACAACATTGACTTTAGTACTGAAACCAGGGAGATAATACTAGAATAAGCCCTTTGTCTATACACTGTAAAGACCAATGTGTACTTTTCAGATAAAATGTTCTTAATTCCTTTGCATTTTCTTGTGGCAGTACCTATACTCACTCAAACAAGTGCACTTAATGTCACTTTATCTAGGAGCACTGCTAAATAAACAAAAATTTCATTAACACTGTGGTCATTTTAAGTAAATCTATTCCTAATGATATGAAATGCCCTGTAATTCCTAGTGTCTGCTTCATGAGTTAATTCATTTAAGTGAGAGAACATGTTTTGTCAGATTACGCGAGTTTGACAACTTTTTGAACCAAACTAAGCCTTTTGAGAATTGAATTCCATTTGCTTCAGAAAAAAAAAAAAAAAAAGTGTGACTTTCTGGTTAAAAGGAAAAATGCTTAGAAGCCATATTTGAAAGGCTTATAAGGGGTCTTACACATCAAATAGCTCTTGGAAAACAACATTCTGATGAGTTAAGTGTAAATTAATTAGAAACATACAGATTGCTTTTCCCTGGCTATCCACGTGGGTTTCAAAATTGAAGAAAGACTGTTTGACACAATACGTTTGGAGTCTTGATGACCCAAAAGCATAGTAAAGTAGTTCAAGATGTTTCTATGAAACAAAGATGTTTGTTTTCTTCCAGTGATTTCTGCTAGCAAACATCTAATGACTTGCTATTAAAGGACTTTGGGACTCATGCATTTACTCCATTTTGAGTTCATCAACTATACCTAAAAGAAGATATGTCCCTGCAAAGAAGTCGAGTAAGTCATTAGAAATGCCTTTCAAGCCTTGTAGTGTTTCTGAAAGGAAAAACATTGGTCAAATGAGCATTAAGACATTCTCACTACAAGTCTATCCTATATCAAAAGACGGAGTAGAAGATTTTTTATGAATGGAGGCACTGATGTGCTGTGACTGCACACCCTTGTCCAGGTATAGCATTTTTATGCAGCCCCCTGAATAATACTGGATTATAAGAATATGGTCCAGGTAATCTAGGTATATGTCCATCAAGTGTGCATATCCAGTTTACAGGAAACTGCAACAAAGAAATAAAAATAAATGACTCATTGTGGAAATGAATGCAGAAGGTAGTTCCCTACTGTAATCACTAGAGAATGTACTTTGCAATGTTAGTAGTAACAAATACTTATTGTAAATCACTTGGCTAGATGGAGCTGAAAATTAATGGCATTAGAATTCCCAGAATAAATACTTCAAACCTACCTCTAAAGGAAAAGATAGAAGCAATGGAAAAAGAAAGAAAGAAAAGACTTAGAAAGCATAAAACACTATCCTTTATATATTTTTCTAAGGGATTTATTTTTTCTTATTTTTCCAATTGGCTAAAATTAGAATGCCCTTTTGAAAAATGAGCACACAGAAATAAAGAATCTGAAGAAAGTACCAGGCTCATCTAGGAAGAGAAGTAACCGAGCTCGACTACTCCAAACTGCTCAGTTCTTCCCCTCCTATGAGGATGTTTATTCATATTTCCAATTTACTATATCGAATTTTCTTTATCAGTTTTTCTCTTAAGGTCCTTAGAAATTTAGAATTTTCCCCTAATGATAGTAAACTTTTGAAGAATTCCAAAGTTGGTTTTATAAAAAGAAACTATGCAGTCAAGATTCAAATAATTGATAGGGCTGCCCAAGAAAAGAGTCATTACTATGACAGCTGAACTATTTGTTATAAGCCAATTCCCTGGAGCCACTCGGATAGAAGAGGCTTCAAAAGTTTTGTTCATTTTTTTAAGTCTACCTTTTGAAGTTGACTTTGGAGTTTCATTTCTTTTGCTAACATGTTTCGCTTGCTGCATACCTGGGGACACTTGGCAGCTCAGCTATATTTAAGATGTAATATCAGTTCTGTACACAGTCAGCATTTTCACACATCTATTCTCTTTGCATTTCATTGCTCTGAAGTTCCAGTTGTGTTCGTAGGAGATTTGGAAGACAGAGTTAGCAATGAACGAATGTTTCTTTTCCTGGGTGCTAGAGGCTGTGTGTGCTCAAGCGGATATATTCCACCATACAGACTTGACTCAGCAAATAAACGCAGTGTTACACAGCCAGGTCATTTTCAGTTGATGAGAATTACTCCTCTGCAGGGTATATATAAGGAGCTTGCCATTTGTAATGCAAATTTAATCACATATTGAACTAAAAATGTTCTTGGGCTTTTGTTTTTCATTCTAAACTGCCCCTTCCTTTTGCTAAAATATTTCCTTTGTTCTTCAATACACTTCAAAACTATAGTGAATCTCCAAACTGTAAGGTAAAAAATAAAGACTGTCAGTTCTAAGTTTGCTGATTATATTTTCAGCATATAATGGGAAGTAGATAGGTTTGCAACTCAGAACCTTTTCTCCCTTAGCAGTTCACAGAATGCATCACATGACTGCAGTAGAGTACTAATGACACTAACTTAGCCAATCAGACTCACGTGGATAACACATTTCCCACCAGAAAATCTATCCGGCTAAGGATACAAGATCAACCCATGCTTGGTGATACCTGGAGCCTTGCTCCAGGTGGACAAGGTGGACCCCTGCGGGCATCAGAAATGTGATATTTTTCTCTAACTCCTAAAGAGATGGATTTTCTCAAAGTCTACATTTCCCAAACGATGCCCTGATATAATAGAGGGATATATTCAAATATGTCCTTTCATAAATGTTTCTGTGGCTAATGAAAGTGAAGAAAATATTAGACTAAACAAAATTAAGCTAGTTTCTGTCCTCTGGGATCTTCAGGATTTTTACTGTGATACATTCCTTGTGAAATCTCCAAGTTGAGGCTGTAGTATGCATTCATTGTTCCCTTCACTTATGAGCTTTCAGAGCCTCTGGTTAGGGCTTTACAGGACCACAGGTCCCCCAAAAACAGCACACAGTAAATATTCTGCTTACTCTCTAAGTATCCTCAGTTGGAAAACCAAGAGGGGCCCCCTCCACAGAGACCTGGGCTACTGCCTCCCAACAGATCTCTGTCATCTGTTTGTGTACATCATTCATAAATTGGGGTCTTACTAGATTCTCTTTTATTGGACAAAATAATTTATTAAAATATGTTAGCATCTCCTAATGCAAAGCCCTATGTGGTTACACCAAAAAATAAATAAGGTGTTTGCAAGGGAAATAACTTTTACATAATCTGGCTGACACAGTTCTGTTTGGTTAAAAGTAGGACAAGATCCATTGCAGAGATTATGATCTGCAGTTCAGTAAGTAGATATTAATATTATTCAAAATATATAGCAGCTACCAAGAGACTTGATGAAAACATACTAAAGCAATCAATCTTTAAATATTAACACTGTTTAAAGAAAAAAATGTAAACAAATAAACCTAGTTTATAACACTATACATTTGTATTCCTTAGGTGCCTTACATATTTCATACTAGACATTACAAACTATGAGGTGTGGTCATAGAGTGAAATGCCAAGCTGTGGATTGCAGCAGCCAGGAATGTGTTAGGAACTTACATATGAGAAACCTATGGAGTCAATCATTTTTGCAGAGCGGTGCCATTATGGCAGTTCATATATCCTGGGAAGTGATTTCCTTTCTTCCAAAAAGTCAATGATCATAAAACCCGTCCATTACCTTGGTGCAATGCTTAAGGAGACAGCGTGAAATTTGTGAGTTACATCACAGTGCAGATGGAAAGGAGGCATACGCTGGGCATTGTAAAGATTACACAGACTAGCAGAAAGCAGATCACCACCTTAGAAATGTGGCTGGACAAGGGAGCATTTACAGATAAAGGTATTGAAATATTTTTGCATTTATGATAACAGTTCTGTTACAGGGAAGTAACTATTTCAACACAGACCAAAAGCATATACAAAGAACCTAAAGATAATGCATAATGAGGACGATGGTAAAGAAGCTCCAAAGAGGAGCAGAAAATAAACACTTCATATGGGAAACCCAATTCTGCCAGTTTTTTAATGAGGACAGAATTAGAATATAATCTAAACCAGTGGTTCTCCAACATTTTAGTCTCAGGAACTCTTCACTTCTTAAAATTAAGGACTCCAGAACACTTTTGTTTGTGTGTAGGCTGTATTTATTGATGTTTTCTGTATTAGAAGTTAAAAGTAAGATACTGTGCAGAAATACACACAAATTTAGTGAGAAGAGTAACATTATTTTACATTTTACAACTCATATATAGTAGTATTACACACCTGGATCCTCATATCTGCTTCTGTATCCAATCGCCTGCAATGCCACATGTGTTGTGACCTCTGGTAAATGTCACTATACAATCAGAGAGAAGGAGAGTGAAAATGATAAACAAGATTTGAGCACTATTCATAGAAAATGTTGACCTTGCAAGCACCCTGCAAAAGTGTCAGGGATTCAGAGGAGTCCTGGTACTTTGAGAACCATTGAGTTAAAAATATCAGGTGTCTAATATATTTTATATCCTTACATATATTGACATACTACATATAGACTACCCAGGTTAACTACTTACTAACCCATAGGTAGCTAACTTCATACTGCAAGTTTAAACTTTCTGAATTGTCCATTCCTTTCAACTGTAGGAAAACTGCAGGACACAGCTGCAAGCCAGAATGGCAACAAAGATTAATAAGTCTCATACTAAATGGAGACCTAATGAGATGCATTTCTGACTGTGAACGCTAAATATTATATTCTCACGTGTGGTACTATCATGTCCTAATAATGAGGTAGACAGAGTGAGCATTATTCCACTTTGTAAATGAGAAAAGTGCAAAGAGAGGGTAGTGACTTATCCAAGTGCCATAACTAATCCATGACAGAGCCGGGACTGGATCCATCCCAGTGCTGCTTTGGGCTTATCACTAGGCCAACACAGTGTGCCAAAACACATGATTGAAGAGTGGAAATTATTGCTGGGGTGTCTTATTGCCTGATTTGTTCCTTTTAATTCTTCACTCTGCCAAATAGTTATTTTGGTAAGTATGTGGTTGATGTTTGATACTATTTTGCTAAGTGTTCATTTTAATATTTTGAAAATGCATAATTACTTCTTCTAGTCTCAATTCTTCTTACATGTAAAGTGTGGATAAAAATACCATAAAGGCTTCAGAAATAACAATTATCTTAATAACTAATAAAACAAGGCATATCAAATCTACAATTAACAAAAACAGTGCCCTCCAACTGGGCAAATATGTGAGAGCACTATGGGTTTGCTCAATCACAAAAGATGATTTTTTTAAGGCGGGGACCAGAACTGCTTAACATCCTATGATATTACAGAGAATACTGCACAGTAAGGCCTTGTCCAATGTCTACAAACAAGTTTGAAATGTCTTGCTAGACAGCCACATAGGTGAAAATTTTATTCATAATTTATAGCTGGATATTAGCTGTGTTTAACATATAAATGTAATGTATTTTTTTAGAGTTTTAATATGGATTAGTTTTTTTTCCTAATGTAGCTACCCTGTAAAGGAAAGGAAGATTGTGCTTTTTGTCTGGAAGTTTGGCAAGAATGGCCCATTGAGTCGGAAAACCACATTGTGGTATTGTTGTTGCTATATCAGTTCACATTCATAGCTGTAATATTCATGGTAATTCTATACCTTAGTGTGAGCACCCAACTACTTCAATAGATCTTCTAGTATAGAGATACACAAACATTTACATTTATATTGAAATATTTGACTATAATCACTTCCCATTATTCCTCCTTTATATTAAAGATGATCTTTTATCAATATTGTGTGTTTGTGTATATAGGTAAGTAGGTTATCTTTGTTATTTATTACAGAATAGTAGACATTCCCAAATATATATATATTACCTTAATTTCCCCCAGACACCAAATTTTTATTTCTCAAAAGATTAGTTTTAGAGTCAGCATTAATAGACATTTTTCAAATTTCATCCCTACTGAAAAATTATTTGTGGTTCCTCCTTTGTGTTAACAGAAACAGGGTGAAAATAATTTACAATGTATCTGACCACAGGGTTTGATATGCTGGGCTTTATTTCTAATTTTTATGGATACATAATTGGTGTACATATTTATGAGGTACATATAAAGTTTTGATACAGGTATACAATGCACAATAATAATCCATCAGTGTAACTGGCTACCCATCACCTTAAGCATTTTTCATTCTTTTGGGTTAGAAACATTCCAATTACATATTTTTAGTTATTTTTAATTATACATTGAACTATTGATTATAGTCACCCTGTTGTGCTATCAAATACTAGATATTCGTTCTAACTATGTTTTAGTGCCACTCCCCATCTCCTCCCTGACTTCCCTTTTCAGCCTCTGGTAACCACCATTCTACGCTCTATCTTCATGAATTCAGTTGTTTTGTCAGCTTTCACAAAAGAATGAGAACATATGAAATTGGTCTTTCTGTGCCTAGCTTTTTTCACTTAATAAAATGTTCTCCAGTTCTATCCATGTTGTTGCAAATGACAGGATTTCATTATTTTTATGGCTGAATAATACTCGATTGTTTATATGTATCATATTTTCTTTATCCTTTAATCTGTTGATAGACACTTAGGTGGCTTCCAAATCTTGGCTATTGTGAATAGTGCTGCAATAAACATGAAAGTGCAGATCTCTCTTCAATATACTGATTTCCTTTCTTTTGGGTGAATATCCAGCAGTTGGACTGCTGGATCATATGGTAGTTCTATTTTTAGTGTTTCAAGAAATCACTATACTATTCTTCATACTGGCTGTACTAATTTACATTCCTACCAACAATGTATGAGGGTTCCCCTTTATCCACCTTGCCAGTAGTTATTTTTGCTTGTCTTTTGTATAAAAGCCATTTTAACTGGAGGGAGATGATATCTCATAGTAATTTTGATTTGCATTTCTCTGATGGTCAATGGTGTTGAACACATTTTCATATACCTCTTTGCCATCAATATGTCTAATTTTGAGAAATGTCTATTCAGGTATTTTGCCCATGTTTGAACTGGATTGTTTATTTGCTACTGAGTTGTTTGAGCTCCTTACATATTCTGGTTATTAATCCCTTCTTGGATGGATAGTTTGAAAATATTTTCTCCCATTCCGCATGCTATTTGTTGATTGTTTCCTTTGCCGTGCAGAGCTTTTTAACTTGATGTGATCCCATTTGTCCATTTTGACTTTGGTTGCCTGTATTATTGAGATATTACTCAAGACATCCTTACCTGGATCAATGTCCTGGAGAGTATCTCTAACCTTTTATTTGAGTAGTTTCATAGTTTGAGATCTTAGATGTAAGTCTTTAAACCATATTTATTTTTTATATGGCAAGAGATAGGGATCTAGTTTTTCTTCTGCATATAGATAGCCAGTTTTCCCTGCACCACTTATTGAAGAGACTGTCTCCTACCCAATGTATATCCTTGGCCACCATTGTCCAAAGACTTCACTGTAGATGTATGGATTTATTTCTAGGTTCTCCATTCTGTTCCATTGGTCTACATGTCTGTTTTTATGCCAGTACCATGCTGTTTTTGTTACTATAGCTCTCTAATACAATTTGAAATCAGGTAATGTGATTATTCCAGTCTTATTCTTTTTGCTAAAGATAGATTTGACTCTTCTGGGTCTTTTGTGGTTCCCTATAATTTTCATGATGACCTTTTCTATTTCTGTGATGAATGCCATTGGTATTTTCATAGGAATTGCATTGAATCTATAGATAGTTTTCAGTAGTATGGACATTTTAATAATATTGATTCTTCCAATTTATGAACATGAAATATCTTTCCATTTTTTGTGTCCTCTTCAATTTTTTTCATCAATGTTTTATACTTCCATTTTAGAGATCTTTTACTTCTTTGGTTAAGGTTATTCCTAGGTATTTTATTTTATTTGTAGCAATTATAAATGGGATTACTTTACTGATTTCTTTCTCAGATTGTTCATTGTTGGCATCCAGAAATTCAACCGATTTTTGTATGTTGATTTTGTTTACTACAACTTTACTGAATTTGTTTATCAGTTCTAATAGTCTTCTGATAGAGTCTTTAGGTTTTTCAAAATATAAGATCATATCATCTGCAAACAAGGACAATTTGAAATTTTTCCAATTTGGATGCCCTTTATTTATTTCTCTTGTCTAACTGCTCTTGCTAGGAGTTCCAATACTATATTGAAGAACAGTGGTGAAAGTGGGCATCTTTGCCCTGTTCCAGATCTTACAGGAAAGGCTTTCAGTTTTTCCCCATTCAGTATGATGCTAGCTGTGTGTCTGTCATACATACCTTTTATTGTGTTGAGGTATGTTCCTTCTACCTCTAGTTTTTGGAGGGTTTTTTTAAATGGATGTTGAATTTTGTCAAGAGCTTTTACATCAGCAATTGAAATTACCATATGGTTTTCATCCTTCATCCCATTGATATGGTGTATCATATTTATTGATTTGTGTATCATTTTGCATCAGAGATACTGGTCTATAGTTTGTTTCCTTCTGTTTTTGTCTGGTTTTAGTATCAGAGTAACAATGACCTTGTAGGATAAATTTGAAAGTATTGCCTCCTCAATTTTTTGGAATAGTTTGAGTAGGGTTGGTATTAGTTCTTCTTTAAATGTCTGGTAAGATTCAGCAGCCAGCTATCAGGTCCCAAGCTTTTCTTTGATGGGGGACATTTTATTATGACTTTGATCTCATTACTTGTTATTCATCTATTCAGGTTTTGGATTTCTTTTTTTTTTTAATTTAGAATACGTAACTCTCTTTTATTTAGAATATATAAAATATTAAGATTTTCTTTTTTGCATTATACTTTATGTTCTAGGGTACATGTGCACAACGTGCAAGTTTGTTACATATGCATACATATGCCATGTTGGTGTGCTGCACCCATTAACCTGTCATTTACATTAGGTATATCTCCTAATGCTATCCCTTCCCCCTCCCCCGACCCCAAAACAAGCCCCAGTGTGTGATGTTCCCCTTACCGTGTCCAAGTGATCTCATTGTTCAATTCCCACCTATGAGTGAGAACATGCGGTGTCTGGTTTTCTGTTCTTGCAATAGTTTGCTGAGAGTGATGGTTTCCAGCTGCATCCATGTCCCTAAAAAGGACACGAACTCATCCTTTTTTATGGCTGCATAGTATTCCATGGTGTATATGTGCCACAATTTTTTAATCCACTCTGTCATTAATGGACATTTGGGTTGGTTCCAAGTCTTTGCTATTGTGAATAGTGCTGCAATAAACATACATGTGCATGTGTCTTTATAGCAGCATGATTTATAATCCTTTGAGTATATACCCAGTAATGGGATGGCTGGGTCAAATGGTATTTCTAGTTCTAGATCCTTGAGAAATCGCCATATTGGTTCAATCTTGTTAGGTTGTTTAGGGACCTAGACATACATGTGTCTAGGAATTTATCCATTTCTTCTATGATTTTAATTTATTGGCATATAGTTGCTCATAGTAATCCCTAACGATGCTTTGAATTTCTGTGTTATAAGTTGTAATGTCTCCTTTTTATCTCTGATTTTATTTTTTTCTTAGTGTTGCTTATTCTTATTGTATCTTTTCAAAAAACATTTTGATTTATTGATCTTTTGTATGTTTTGATTTCAATTTCATTTCTGCTGTAATTTATTATTTCTTTCCTTCTACCAATTTGGGTTTGGGTTGCACTTGCTTTTCTAGTTAAGATGTATCATTAGGATGTTTATTTGAATTTTTATTTTTTTGATGTAGCCACTTATTGCTATAAAGTTTCCTGTTAATATTGCTTTTGCTGCATCCCATAGGTTTTAGTATGCTGTGTTTACATTATCATCTTTTCCAATAAATTTTTAATTTCCTCATTAATTTCTTCATTGACCCACAGGTCATTAAGGAGCATATTATTTAATTTCCATGTGTTTCTATGGTTTTTAAAGTTCCTCTTGTTATTGATTTCTAGTTTTATTCCATGGTGGTCATCAATGTTTTGAATTTTCTTACGACTTGTTTTGTGGCCTATTGTATGGTCTATTTCTGAGAATAATCCATGTGCCGAGGAGAAGAATATGTATTTTCCAAGTCATGAATGTAATGTTGTATAAATATCTACTTGGTCTATTTGGTTTATAGTGCAGATTAAGTCTAATTTTATTGTTGTTGTTAATTTTCTTTCTGGATGATCTGTTCAATGCTGAAAGCGGGATGTTGAGATTGCCAGCTATGATTGTACTGGGAGTGTATCTCCCTTTGGTTCTAATAATACTTGCTTTATATCTGGGTGCTCCAGCATTGGGTATATATATATTTACAATTATTATATCCTCTTGTTGAACTGATCCTTTTATCATTATATAATAACCTTGTCTCTTTTGATATTTTTGAATTGAAATGTATTTTTTCTGATATAACTACTACTGTTCTTTATTTGGATTCCATTTGCCTCTTTCATCTATCCCTTTATTTTCAGTCTGTGTGTATCTTTATAGGTGAAGTTAGTTTCTTAAACACTGCATAATTTGGTCTTTTTTTTAATCCAGTCACTGTATATTTCTTTATTGGAAAATTTAGTCTATTTACATTCAGGGTTATTATTGATAAGTAAGTACTTATTACTGCCATGTTGTTATTTATTTTCTGGTTGTTTTGTGGGCCTTTATTCTTTTTTCCTGTCTTCCTTCATGTAAAAATGATTTTCTCTATTGGTATGTTTTAATTTCTTACTATTTTTTGTATATCTGTTGTAGGTTTTTTAATTTGAAGTTACCATGATGCTTGCAAATAACATTTTACAAGCCAGTATTTCCAACTGATGACAACTCTGATTGCAAAAAAAACAATGACTCAACAAACAAGCAAGGAGATAACTAATAAAAACTCTGTATCCTAAGTCCATACATCCTGCTTTTTAACTTTTTGTTGTTTCTATTTTTTTATACTATCTACCTCTTAAAAGTTATTGTAGTTATTTTTAACAGGTTTGTCTTTGAGTCTTTCTACCGAACATATGATTTACATACCACAGCTACAGTGTTAGTGTATTCTATATTTGTCTGTGTACTTAAACTGTTACCAGTGAGTTTTGTATCTTCACATTTATTATTGCTCATTAACATCCTTTTTTTTTTTCCAGATTAAAGAACTCCCTTTAGCATTTCTTGTAAGCCAGGTCTAATGTTGACAAAATTCAACAGCTTTTACTTCCCTGCGAAAGCATTTTTTCTCCTTTACATTTAAAGGATATTTTCACTGGATATAATATTCTAGGATAAAAGGTTTTTTTGTTTTGTTTTTGTTTTTTCCTGAAGCATTTTGAATATGTCATGCATGCCACTCTCTCCTGGATGGTAAGGTTTTCACTGAGAAGTCTGCTGCCAGTCATATGGGATCTCCTTTATATGTTATTTGTTTCTTTTCTCTTGTTGCTTTTAAAATCTTTATTTTGGGGAGTTTGATTATTAGATGTCTTGAGGTAGTCTTATTTGGGTTAAGCCTGGTTGGTGTCCTATGACCTTCTTGTACTTAAATGTTGATATCTTTCTCCAAGTTTTGAAAATTCTCTGTTATTATTTATTTGAATTAAATTTCTACACTGATCTCTTTCTCTGCCTCCTCTTTAAAGCCAATCTCTCTTAGATTTACCTCTGTGAGACTATTTCTAGATCGTATAATCATGCTTCATTCTTCCATATTTTTCTCTCTGTGTATTTTCATATAGCCTCTCTACAAGCTCACTAATCTTTTCTTCTGTCTGGTCAATCCTGCCATTGAGAGATTCCAATGCATTCTTTAGTTTGTCAATTGAATCTTTCAGCTCCATAAATTCTGCTTGCAATCCCTCTGTTAAATGTATCTGATAGTACTCTGAATTTCTTCTCTATGTTATCTTGAAGTTATCTGAGCTTCCTAAAATTAGCTTTTTTGAATGCTGTCTGAAAGGTCACACATCTCTAGATCACTGGTGCCTTAGTTCGTTTGATGAGGTCATGTTTTTCTAGATGTTCTTGATGCTTGTGGATGTTTATTGATATCTAGGCATTGACGAGTTAGGTATTTATTCCAATCTTCACTGTCTGGGCTTGTTTGTATTCATCCTTCTTGAGAAGGCTTTCCATGCATTCAGAAGGAATTGTTTTTATCTAGGTATTTGGGCACTACAGCCATATAGCACTGGAGGGTGCCCCAAATCCAGTAACACTGTAACTTTTGCAGATTTGTAGAGCTTGAGTAAGAGCCAGAAGAATTCCCAGGAATACCAAGCACGGCCCCTTGTTCACTTCCCTCACTTCGTCTCAAATAAATGGAGTATCTCTCTTCATGCTGCATTGCCTTGAGTTGAGGGAGGGGTGAAGCAAGCATTCCTGTGGCCACTACAGCTGGGACTGGGTCACACCTGAGGCCTGAATGGCACTTGGGTCTCATACAAGGACCATGGTGACTACTGCCTGGCTACTGTTGATGTTTACGCAACGCCCAAGGGATCCTTCATTCAGTTGGCGGCAAATCCTGCCGGGACTGGGTCCTGTCCTTCAGAGAAGTAGGTGCTTTTCTGCCCCAGGGTGGGTCTAGGAATATCATCTGGGAGCTAGGGCCTGGAATCAAAAGCTTCAGGATTCTGCCTGATGCTTTATTTTACTGTTGCTGAGCTAGTATCCAAGTTGGAAGAGAAAGTCCTCTATCCTCTTCCTTCTTCTTTCCATAAGTGAAAGGAGTCTCTGGTTAGGCTTCACTGCCTGGAGTTGGAGGAGGGGTGCCACAGGTACTCCCTTGGCTGTTTCAGCTGGTGTCTCACTGGGTCACGTGCACCCCAAGTCCACTGGCTCTGAGTCCAGCATAGCACCAAGACTTGCCCAAGTACTGCCGTTCTTGTGGCCTGACTACCTTTCAAATGTGTTCAGGATACCACCACACTTTAGTCCACTGGTGATGGAGCTAGCCAAAACTCAGGTTCCTATTGCTGGGGTGATTGAGGCTGATTTAAATGTTCTCTCCATGGGCACCAGCCAAATTCTGCCCTGTGTTGTGTTCCACTGAGACAGGACAGCGCTGAATTCCCACACAAAGTCCCACAGTCACTTTGCTGTCCCTCCCCGAAACACACAGATTCTCTCTCCGTGCTGCTGGGGGCTGGGTGAGGGATGGTATGAGCAGTGCAAGACTTTCTTTCTTACCCTCTTCAGTGCCACTTTCCTTGATATGATGTTAAAAACCAGATACTATGATCACCATCTGATTTTTGTTGTTGTTTTTTTGTTTTTTGAGAAGGAGTTTTGCTCTTGTTGCCCAGGCTGCAGTGCAGTGGAATGATCTCGGCTCACCGCAACCTCAACCTCCTGGGTTCAAGCATTCTCCTACCCCAGTCTCCCAAGTAGCTGGAATTACAGGCATGTGCCACTGCGCCTGGCTAATTTTTGTATTTTTAGTAGAGATGGGGTTTTACCATGTTGGCCAGGCTGACCTGGAACTCCTGACCTCACGTGATCTGCCCACCTTGGCCTCCCAAAGTGCTGGGATTACAGGCGTGAGCCACCGCGCCTGGCCGATTTTTGGTTCTTATGAAGATGCTTTCTTGTGCAGATAATTGTTCAATTTGGTGTTGCTGCAGAAAGGACAATCATTGGAAGGTTCTGCCTGGCCAGCCTGTTCCATCTCCTTTTCGGTTGGCATGTTTTGGAGAAGGATGATATCTTGGATTGATTTCAAAAGGAGCCATAAAAGCCATATTTGGTTGCATAATTTATACAGCTTTAAGTTTTTCTACAGTCAAAAACACTTCTGCCTCCAACCTGCTACTAGTACCACCATCATGTACACACAGTTATCTCTGCTTTACCTACTAACATACAGACAAGATGTAGTTCAAAACACTTTTGATTAAAGAGGAAAACTGCAGTTTCTACTTATACCTAAACATTCTCCTGAATATTATCTATTGCACAGTATGCCACAGGTTCAAATGGAATATACTTTTTTAACATGCATTATCTTTACTTATAAAGAAATATCAAAAACTTAGTTTCAATGGCAAATGTGTGCTATGTAGGAAAATTAGATACAAGTAATTGGAAGTTTTAAAATCTAAATGAAATTTTGATCAATGTAGTCTACACAACAAATAATCGTGATGTTTATTTTGCTACCTGCACATAAAGTGTTTCCTTGGCTGCTTTCCTGGGCCATACAATTATTTTAAGATGTATTTTTCATGCTCTCTGCAGTCAGAGATGTTTCTTTTTTCACTGAAAATAAAATGACTTTTTGGTAATCATATCATTTTTCCTCTCAGAAAGACACTACTTTTTTTTTAACTTACTGTTTAAAAAACTGTCCAAATCAATATAACTTTCATGGTTGGGTACTGGCTTACTTGATTATGTTAGGGGAATACGTATAGTGTTGGAAATAGCCTTTACTTCTCTGGCTCTATTAGCTTTGTAGGAATGGTTCATTAACAACATACACCATTAATTTAGAGTAAGCTCTCTACTAATAATGACAATTGATTTTTTTGTTTAATTTCTCTATAACCAAATGGCACACTTTACAACAAGCCTAAATTTAAGGCTCCTGTGGGACTTCAGATTACACTGCATCTTTCTAAAGGTTATGTTTGATGACCTAACCACTTGATATTTTTCTCTTTGCAATATTTAAAATACAAAACTACAATTGGACTCTATAAATTGCAGTCATATTTTAGTAAAAGATTAATAAGCATTTCTAAAAATAAAAAGAATGCTTCCACACATAAATTTCCCTCTCAGCTTGTGCCAACATCCATTTTATAATGAACTGCAATACATAGCATATTTGTAGGTATGAAACATTATCACCATTATTTTCTGTGGTGAAAAGTAAAAATTTTAGGATACAACAACTAATCTCACTGAATACATTGATCTCATGCTGGTCAGACATTTTTCCTGCTTTAACTTCCTCAGCTGTAAAACAGATTGATAATATCTTGAAATATATGTTTTAAAATATTTACAAAAATGAAAACCATTATTGTCAACTAATCTAACTTGGTACAGCTCTCAATATGCTATTAAAAAAAAATAATTTTGTGGGATAGGTCCTGAGTTCAGAACCCCTGAATTCAAGTACTGACTCTGCCATTTATAAACTGGGTTACCCTGGCCATGTCATTTTGTTTTGAGTGCCCATTTCTGCAAATATCAAAAATGATAATATATACTGTGATTTACTCACAGGGCATTTGTGAGCATAAAATAAGAAGACTCCAATGATTTTCAAATTACATTTATAAGACAATGAATAGAAGGAACAAATATATTTCAAAGACCATGATATGTTTTGTTTTCTGGAATTCTGAATTTATCACTACATCTTTTTAAATAACCAAAATAATATGAACCTGAGTGGAATATTGTAAACTAAATCAAGTCACATGTACATGATTCCAATGACCTGTGATAAGGATAAACTGCATGGTTCATCTGAGTGCAGTAAGTTCCAAACAACTCAATCTCATTCCATTAGCTGTACTAAGGCAAGGATCTATAATAATAAGTATATTCTATTAAACATATTATTTTGTTAGAACTTCTTCTGTTATTTACAATACCTAGAATAATTTGTTGGGGATGAGAGGCAAAGGTAGGCCCAACACCTATAAACACAAAACACAGAGGTAAATCATGGCATTTCTTCCTATTATATAAATAAGTCCCGAACATGAAATTCTAGCCCCAACCTTCACTTAGAGCTTCAGACTAATGGTTTTTCCTGTGTGCTATGCATCTCAAACTAGTATGTCCAAAATCAGATACATCCATTTTGCATTTAAACACCTTGGTCAGAGTTTTTATTTACTTTTTAAGTATACTTCTTAAGTAGTTTATAAAAATTTTCTGCAGAAGTATATATATAATACTTAAGGAGAAATAAAATAATTTGTATATTTCACTAAATCTTAGTAAATGGCCTCATGCAGATATGAAAATGAATTCATGATAAAACTTTACTTATCTCCTAAAATTCAAGCCTCGACAAGGATAATACAATTGTAAATGAATATACTAATGCCACTTTACCACAAATTGAACATCCAATATAATGCTTATATTTGAGAAATATAAAATAAAATGAAATCCACTTTCTAAAGACTGATGTGACATGCTTAACTAAGTCAAATCAACTTCACCCTCCACTGAGAGGAAGCCACCAAGAGAAAGTTGTATACCACATTTGCAAAGATCAAACAGCACCAGAAGGATACAGTGATTATGAAATGCTGTGATAAGTGTGACATAATTAACAGATAAGAACATTTCTATTCCCTTCTAAGGGCAGCAAGAGATTAACTTAGTTTATAATGACATGACTGACTCATTTTGGGTATAAAAATGAGCAGCTTAAATCTAATCCTCAGGCTAATAGGCAACAAGTATAGTTCTCTGAGAAAAAAAAGTAACGTTCCTATCAAGTGGCAAAAACAATTAGATAGACAGCAGTATTCTGAGCCAACTGCGAACACTGTAAAGAAAGAGAAGAAAAACAGACACAGCCTCCTACAGTGGTTCAGGCCCTGAAGCACAGTGGAGTAGAATATCTTGTTATTTTTCTGCCTTAAATATTCTCTAACTTCAGAAATATTAGAGGTTAGTTGCTTATATTAGGACACAAATTTAAAAGGATACGAAAATCAACGAACATATAAATCTAAAAGTTTGTATTTTTGGCTGAGCACAGTGGCTCATGCCTGTAATCCCAGCACTTTGGGAGGCTGAGGCGGGCAGATCACTTGAGGTCACGAGTTCAAGACCAGCCTGGCCAACATGGTGAAGTCCTGTCTCTACTAAAAATACAAACAATTAGCCGGGAGTGGTGTCGCGCACCTGTAATTCCAGCTGCTTGGGAGGCTGAGGCACGAGAATCGCTTGAACCTGGGAGGTGGAAGTTGCAGTGAGCTGAGATTGTGCCACTGCACTCCAGCCTAGGCAACAAAGTGAGACTGTCTCAAAAACAAACAAATATTTATATTTTTAAAGACAAAAGTTAAATGAAAAATTATCTGATGTATTACTTGAGAAAGTGGGACATAATATAACATTATTCTATAATTAGTGAAACATTTATAATTTATTTCAAAAAGGCCTGCATCAATATTAAAACCTAATATATGCTGGACAAAACAAAACAGGAAATCTATGAAAGAAATGTATAAGTATCGCAATATAAAGGGCATAAATAATATTCTATTTCTGGACTTGGGTAGTAGTTACAAGGGTTTGCATTTTATTCATCTTGCTACATGTTTACATTTTATAAACTTTTATATGTGGATTGTATTTAATGATTTTTAAAATATTATTTTTGAATGTTATAAAGTAAGTCAACAACAGTATGCCAGTCATAATCATTCTGTGGTTATGTCTGCACTATCCCAAAACACACCAGTCAGTCTAGGTGCTGGGAGCATTTGCCAAGCAATGTATTTTGGCATTATGCAGACCAAAAAATGAATTCATATGTTTCACTAATTCTTAGTCAATGACCTAGGAAAAGTCTGGAAATGAACTCATGCTAAAACTTTATTTTCTTAAGAAAAATTCAAGCCTTAACAAGGACAATATAAGTATAAATGAATTACTAATACCAGTTCACTATGAATAGCAAGATGTACACCTAATATAACCCTTTTATCCAGAGAAACTAAAATAAAGTCTAACTTACTAGTGACTGCAATTACTAGCTTAACCAATCAAATCAGCTTCACCCTACACGAAGGGTGACCCACCGTTATCTGTTGGTCATACTGTCTATGTAGCAACTCACTGGCAATTTCAGTGCTCGCAAATCTGTATATAGGTATTAAAAGGTTAACAAACATATATGCCTGTATACAGACAAAATGTTTACTGCCTAAAAGAACATGCATGCTAAAAAGTTCTGTGAAACCAAGCTGTATCCAAAATATATTGACATACTATAAGGGTGCAAAGGTAGAAACAAAAATATAACATCTAACACTATATCTAATCATGAAATTATTACATATGAGTGTGTAAGACAGGCTTTAAAATCTCATTCCATAAATATTCTTCTCTAATCTAAATTGGAAAATGTCTGAAGGAAATAAATGTGTTAATAAACACACACATGCAAGCACACACACATTTATTTGAATTGAAAAACCATGGCTCCAGCTAAAATTTAGAGAGCAACCTAATTTCTTTTACATCATGAGTCCATAATCCTACATAAATTTGATTGTCTGTGATTCATTGTCACCAGATGGGAAAAAACTGTCAAAGAGCTATAGAATTTGGCTGTTTGTATAGATCACGAAATTATATTCATGAATATTTTAGGATGTGATTGTCTCATGAATTCTCATCATTTTTTATTCCTCTGTCTTATATCTTTAATTACAGAATAACAGAAAGATTATGGGATATTACTAGGCCCTGGATGAATTAGTAAAATACACATTTGCTCATTATGAACTTTCCCCATTTTTGGTAAAATTTCTCATAGGAAGAAAAGCATATAAACTGTATGTTAAATAAAAAGAGTTTTGAGCCTGAAAACATAAGAGGTTGGAAACGGATTTAGGAAGAAAAAAAAGTCAGTTGGTGTTTTTCTTTGTTCAAGAAATCATTACCCAGGATGGTCAGGGACTGTCCAGTTATGATCTGTCAGCTAAGGAAGTCATTCTGTTCTATCAAATCCTATAATCTATCTAAGCTCAATTATTTTTATTGCAAAGAATTATATTAGTAAAGTTACAAAAACCTTTCCAATAGATAAACCCTGAAATCTCAGTAGCTTAATGCAAATCTCAGTGGCTTAAAAAAGGTTTAATTTTTGCTCCTGAAAATTCTAAAAACTTTCCTTGTTCAGTGGTGTCTCTCCATCAGAGGTGGTTTAGGGACTCAACGAATCTATGACATAGAAAGAGTCTATGAATCTCTGGCGGACAGGTAGCCATCACTTCCATAGAAATTGTGTTTTCATTAAATCTTGACTCTTCAGGGAAAACTCAATCATGAGTACCCACACACTGGACTTCAGAGGATTCCTTCTAGGTCCTGAGATAGTCAAGAAGTGGAATCATTGGAAAAATGTAGTGTGAGAACTTTCATATACAATAAATTAAAGAAGAGTCTAGAAAGTCAAAGTTCTGTACTTGATATGGTTTGGCTGTGTCACCACCCAAATCTCATCTCTAATTGCAATTTCCACGTGTCGAGGGAGAGACATTGTAATCCCCACTTGTCGAGGGAGGGAGGTGACTGGATCATGGGGGCGATTTCCCCCTTGCTGTTCTCAAGATAGTGAGTGACTTCTTACAAGTTCTGATGGTTTTTTAAGTGTTTGGAAGTTCCTTCTTCTTTCTTCTCTTTTCTGGTGCCTTGTGAAGAAGGTACTTGTTTCTCCTTCACCTTCTGCCATGATTGTAAGTTTCCCAGGGCTTCTCCAACCATGAGGAGCTATAAATCAATTAAACCTCTTTCCTCTGTTAATTACCCAGTCTTGGGTAACATCTTTATAGCAGTGTGAAAATGGACTAACACAGCAGTCAATGGAGTACTCCAGGAAAACATGGTAAAATTAAATATAGGACAAGTGTTAGACACAATTTTAACAGAGCAAAAGGAATTCTTATAAATGTAATAATAGATGTTGGGTAGATTATGCTATAAATGTGTCACCACAGAGTCATGCCTTATTTTATTGTGCTTCACTTTATCTGTGCTTTACAGATAACTGCCTTTTTTAATACAAATTGAAGGTTTGTGGCAACCATGTGTTGAGCAAGTCTATTGGTGCCATTTTCTCAACACCATGTGCTTACTTTGTTTCCCTGTGTTACATTTTGGTTATTATTTCAATATTTCAAACTTTTGTTTTATTATTTTATCTGTTATAGTGATCTATGATCTTTGATGTTACTATTATAACTATTTAGGGGCACCATAAACCACGTCCTTATAAGACAATGAACTTTATCAATAAATGTTGGGTGTGTTCTGACTGCTCAATTGACCAGCCATTCCCTCTTCTCTCTCCCTCATTCCAAGGCTTCCCTATTCTTTGAGATACAACAATATTGAAGTTAGGTGAATTAATAATCCTACAATGGCCTCTATGTGTTCAAGTACAAGGAAGAGAGCTATTTATGACAAACCCACAGCCAGTATCATACTGGATGGGCAAAAACTGAAAGCATTCCCTTTGAAGCCCAGCACAAGACAAGAATTTCCTCTCTCACCACTCCTATTCAACATAGTATTGGAAGTTCTGGCCAGGGCAATCAGGCAAGAGAAAGAAATAAAGGGTATTCAAATAGAGAGGAACTCAAATTGTCTCTGTTTGCAGACTACATGATTCTGTATTTAGAAAACCCCATCATCTCAACACAAAAACTCCTTAAGCTGATAAGCAACTTCAGCAAAGTCTCAGGATAAAAAAATCAATGTGGAAAAATCACAAGCAGGCCAGCGTGGTGGCTCACACCTGTAATCCCACCAGTTTGGGAGGCTGAGGTGGGCAGATCACAAGGTCAGGAGTTCAAGACCAGCCTGACCAACATGGTGAAACCCCATCTCTACTAAACATACAAAAACTAGCCAAGGGTGGTGGCATACACCTGTAATCCCAGCTACTCAGGAGGCTAAGGCAGGAGAATTGCTTGAATCCCGAAGGCAGAAGATTGCAATGAGCTGAGAGCATGCCACTGTACTCCAGCCTGGGCAAAAGAGCGACACTCTGTCTCAAAAAAAAAAAAAAAAAAAAAAAAAAATCACAAGCATTCCTATACACCAATAATAGACACAAAGAGAGACAAATCATTAGTGAAATCCCATTTACAATTGCTACAAAGAGAATAAAATACCTAGGAATACAGCTAACAAGGAACGTGAAGGACTTCTTCAAGGAGAACTATAAACCACTGGTCAAGGAAATAAGAGAGGACACAAATGGAAATACATTCCATCCTCATGCCTAAGAGGAATCAATATCGTGAAAATGGCCATACTGCCCATACAGATTCAGTGCTATTCCCATCAAACTACCATTAACTTTCTACACAGAATTGGGGAAAAAAGAACTACTTTAAATTTCAAATGGAGTCAAAAAAGAGCCCGTAGAGTCAAGAAAATCCTAAACAAAAAGAACAAAGCTGGAGGCATCATGCTACCTGACTTCAAACTATATTACAAGGCTACAGTAACCAAAACAGCATGTTGCTGGTTCCAAAGCAGACATATAGACCAAAGGAACAGAACAGAGATCTCAGAAATAACATCACACATCTACAACCATCTGATCTTCGACAAACCTGACAAAAACAAGCAATGCGGAAAGGATTCCCTATTTAATAAATGGTGCTGGGAGAACTGGCTAGCCATATGCAGAAAACTTAAGCTGGACTCCTTACACATCATACAAAATTAACTCAAGATGAGTTAAAGACTTAAATGTAAAACCAAAACCATAAATACCGTAGAAGAAAACCTAGGCAATAACATTCAGGAAACAGACATGGGCAAAGACTTCATGACAAAAACACCAAAAGCAATGGGAACAAAATCCCAAATTGACAAATGGGATCTAATTAAACTAAAGAGCTTTCGCAAAGCAATGGAAACTATCATCACAATGAACAGGCAACCTACAGAATGGGAGAAAATTTTTACAGTCTACATACCTGATAAAGGTCTAATATCCAGAATCTACAAGGAACTTAAACAAACTTACAAGAAAAAATAACCCCATCAAAAAGTTGGCAAAGGTGTGAACAGACACGTCTCAAAAGAAGACATTTATGTGAACAAAATTACGAAAAAAAAGCTCAACATCTCTGATCATTCGAGAAATGCAAATCAAAACCACAATGGGATATCATCTCATGACAATTAGAATGGCGATTACTAAAAAGTCAGGAAACAACAGATGCTGGTGAGGATGTGGAGAAATAGGAACACTTTTACACTTCTTGGGAGTGTAAATTAGTTCAACCATTGTGGAAGACAGTGTGGTGATTCCTCAAGGATCTAGAACCAGAAATACCATTTGACCTAGCAATCCCATTACTGTGTATACACCCAAAGGAATATAAATCATTCTATTATGAGGATACATGCACACATATGTTTACTGCAGCACTATTTATAACAGCAAAGACTTGGAACAAACCCAAATGCCAATTAAGGATAGACTGGATAAAGACAATGTGGCACATATACACCATGGAACACTATGCATCCATAAAAGAGGATGAGTTCATGTCCTTTGCAGGGACATGGATGAAGCTGGAAACCATCATTCTCAGCAAACTAACACAGGAACAGAAAACAAAACACTGCATGTTCTCTCTTATAAGTGGGAGTTGAACAATGAGAACACATGGACACAGGGAAGGGAACGTCACACACAGGGACCTGTCAGGGGATGGGGGGCAAGCGGAGGGAGAGCATTAGGACAAATACCTAATGCATGCAGGGCTTAAACCTAGATGATGGGTTGATAGATTTATCAAACCACCACAGCACATGCATACCTACATAACAAATCTGCACATTCTGCACATGTATCCGAGAATTTAAAGTAAAATTAACAAACAAAATTATTTTGAAGAGATATAAAAATAAAACACATGCTGACGAGGATGTGGAGAAATAGGAACGCTTTTACACTGTTGGTGGGAATGTAAATTAGTTCAAAAATTGTGGAAGACAGTGTGGTGATTCCTCAAGGATCTAGAACTAGAAATATCATTTGACCCAGCCATCCCATTACTGGGGATATACCCAAAGGATTATAAATCATGCTGCTATAAAGACACACGCACACGTATGTTTACTGCAGCACTATTCACAATAGTGAAGACATGGAACCAACCCAAATGCCCATCAATCATAGACTGGATAAAGAAAACGTGGTACATATACACCATGGAATACTATGCAGCCTAAAAAAGAAATGAGATCATGTCCTTTGCAGAGACATGGATGAAGTTGGAAGCCATCATCCTCAGCAAACTAACACAGGAACAGAAAACCAAACACCGTATGTTCTCACTCATAAGTGGGAGCTGAACAATTAGAACACATAGACATAAGGAGCAGAACATCACACACCGGGGCCCAGGTGAGGGAGAGCATTAGGACACACAGCTAATGAATGCGGGGCTTAAAAGCTAGATGATGGGTTGATAGGTGCAGCAAACCACCATGGCATACGTATACCTATGTAACAAACCTACACTTTCTGCACTTGTATCCCAGAATGTAAAGTAAACTAAAACAAAATAAAATAAAATAAATAGAGAACAGAAGAGTAAAGCTGAAAAACACTGTGTCACTTGCCAGGTACTCTCTTTTGATGAGACAAGAGGCGAGGCAGGGTGACTCAAAATAAAAAAAGAAAAGAAGTCTCCTGTTCCACTGCTCCCCTGTCTTTTCTACTCATATTTAAGGAAAATTTAATAGAATTTATTTTGTGCTACGAGCTGATGTCTTCTGTTGTCTTAACTTTGAAAGTTTTCCAGGAAGTAAGTATCTGAAATTTGTCATGACGTGACACATATCACACATGTGAAAGCAAGCCTTTATAATCTTTGAACAGGAACTTTTACCTCCATTGGCAAATCCTCCCTTTCATGAACATTTTATCTATTTCTGAGATAAAGTTTTATAGGAAATCCTGGTTAGCATGTAGCCTGTCCACATTTCTGTGAAATTACCTAAATTTTAGATTTTAAAAAGATGCAGCAACTTTCTATAATTGTGAGATTTTATGTTATTGACAATATTACAATCTCAGATTTTCTGCTAAATATTTGTGTGAAAATCAAACATTATTTAAATTCTAGTTTCTAAGATTTATTTCTCCCTGTTGGTATTATACGAAACCACTATTAATATGCTGTGAAATGAGACATCTACAGCATCACTAGTAAAAGCCTTTAAGTGGTAATCCTCCTGAATCCTTTCTTCTAATAGCTGAACATTTGCTGTACAAAACCAATGAAATTCACACATGCCACTATGGAGTAGTGGAGCAATTATTACAGCATTTTTCCCCAAAGTACCTTCGGCTTTAGATGATTAGAGAATAGTCTTATGTTTTAAACTTCCTGCCAACAATGTGGCTTTTAGTTGCATTGGATTGAGGACAAATTGTAGTATAATGTATGTTGACAGTTTAATAACATGGGTTAGTATCTTTGGTGTACTTTATGATGTAATACATCCTTATAGGTGTCTCTAGAGAGTTGTGCTATGGTTTTCAAGGAACAGAAAATTCAATAAACTAAAACAGCCTGAGTTAGATTTCTGCCTTCTGTATACTTTGGACATTTTCCTAAAAAATAAATAGGTGCTACCCTTCTAAAATATTTTTCTGACATGACTTTTTTGTTTTTCTTCTCAAACTGTAGATTTCAAGGTTGGAATGGTAGAATTCTTATTAAATTATACATTAAAAATATAAAGTCCCTTTCTTTATATAATAAAGTCTTTTTTCAGGTCTCAGAGGTAACGTTCCTTTTCTATAAAAAGCTGTAATTGTGGTTTTCAAAATCTCATTAAATATTTAGATCTGTTAGAACACAAGTGTTTTCTGTTGAGGTTTAAACACATTCAGACTAATTATTTCTAATGTTTTGACCATTGTACAAATACTTGCAGTATTAAATAGCTAATAGCATAAAATAAAAAAACAAGTCTTATGTGCAGAAATCATAATTACTTCTGGATTTTCTTTCATCCAGATATTGCTGAGTGAAACGAAAATAGCAATATAATGTATTTTTAAGCATTATAAAACATTATTATTAAATGAATATGATTCAAGGTACAGATGTTACTTTATATAACCTTGTTTTCTGTGTGTCTGCATTTGTATGATCATAAACACAAGAAAATACTCAAGTTCTCAAGCACACTAAACCCACTATGACTCCAGAATGGACAATTTCCTGGCATTTTAGTAATTTTAAAAGGGGAAAACACACTACAGTATTCTAAAGGAAATATTCTGCCAATACGACTTTGTAAGAAAAAGACTCAGTAATTTTATCATCCACCTGTAAGGTGAAAAAAGCGTTAGAGAAAATGACTAAATGACTATCTTCCAGAACTACTATCCTTTACTCCTTCTTCCCTTTTTAAAAAGCTACATAATATAGGAATACAGAAAAGCATAAAAGCAACTTTCCTGTTCTAAAGGTAACATAGTAATTTTTCTCAAATACTCCCTATGTTGCAGGTACTGTGTAAAATATCTTATACCCATTATTTCCTTTACTGCTTCAGGCAACCCCAGGGCGTAGGTTCCTTATTATTACTTCATTTTATAAATGAGGAATGAGGAACCAGAAAGGTCATATGTTCACTTAAGATCATTTAGCAAATAGATAGTGGAACTAGGATTCTAACACAGCCATTCAGACTTCAGGACCTGGAACATAGGGCCTTCCTCACTTAGATTTAGATTTCAAAAACCTACACATGGATGTTGGAATGAAAACTAATATAGGTTAATCTAAAGAATACTAAATAAATTTAGGTTTTGTTAATGGTTTGTTTAGGGACTAAGAAACACATTCATCTGGGAAATCTGTTCTGAAATTCATTCATTTACGAGTACCCCACCCAGGATAGAGCAAACTCCTCTGTCCCCAGTAACACATTACTTGTCTTTAGAATCATATGCGATTTAAATCATCTCATTGTTATTATTGTCACTCCATTGTCCACTTGCAACTCAGAGCCACACTGTCTCCGTGTTCAAAGCAAATGTTTACCAAATCATGCTCCAAGGTTTCATGAAGGCCCTGAAAGCTGAGAGAGAAGGAACTAAAGATGAAATGGGAGTATTGAATGTTAAGTCTCAAACCAGGAGGGAAAAAGGTATTGCCCTTGAATTCTGGCCCACATTGAAGTTTCCGGTTCCAATGTCTTTGTTGCTTTTTCTAATTTTTTGGCTGAGAGCTCGTGTGCTTTCCTCCTCCCAGGGGTTCTGCTGAGCAGGCCTGGTTGGAAGAGATCCCAGTCGAGAGCAGAGGTCTGAGGATTATTGAAGTGGTTTTCTTTTTAATCACTTATAAAAACAGAGACAAAGCCAATCACCAGCCATGTGATTTGCTCCAAGTCACTGGGCCTCTAAATTCCCTGAAGAAAGCCAGAGTCAGCTCTTTCCCAACCATGTGGTATTCTGAGCTTCTCTCAATTTGAGAGCCTCAGAGCTCTGGAAAGGGGAGGGAGAGAGAGAAAAAATATACCTTGAACACATGAACAAAGTAGGGACTAGAGTGAAACTATCACGCTCAAGCACAGGGGATAAGCCTGTGTGTCTCTGCTCCTTTCCAGCATTTTGAAAATTCGTTTTCACTTTATTTCCTAGTTGATGAAGCTTAGCACAATCTCTGCTCCTTCCTCTCATCACCCTCTGATTTTTCTTCTATGGGATTTGCAATCAGAGTTCCTTAAAGGATAAATTAGGAACAGAAGATGAAGAGACTAAGATAAATCTGGTTGCATTGGTCCTTACCAAAATTTAATTAACTAGCATTTAAATAAACACTATCCAGACAATTATAGGGAACAGAAAAAAAGCTCTGGAAAAGATGGGAGAGATGTCGTAACTTGATTGTAATTCTTTTGCATGATCTGTGTTTCCACATCAAGTTCTCACTCCCCAAAAGGAGGACAATAAATCCTGATGATTAACAAAAAGAATTCATTTCATTTTGTTGTATTTTGTAATCTTCAAGACTTTAGTCCAGTTGAAAACATACATTCCCACCCACTTCAACCAGCCCACCCCCACTTTATAAAAGAAAGCAATCTGTACAACCAAACCAAATGCTTTCCTTTTTTTTTTTCTCCTCTCAGAAACATCAGCAGACTTAGTCAAGCACAGGCTGAGTGCCAGCCACAGCAAGATTATGCTAACCCCAAGATGTGGGAGTTGGCTGTGTTCCTCTGAGGCTTGCACAGAATGGTATTAAAAGTAATGAACACACAGAGAGACCCTGCAGGGCACGCCATGGTTTGTGTTTATGCCTCATTGGAACACTGCGGGTATTAGCAATTCTTCTAAATCTGCATGTGCATGGTGTTCTCTGTTTTTGCACATGTACCGACTCACTTCTCAACATAGTTGAACTTCTTTCCATTTTAATTGTCCAATTCCCATACTCTAAATCTATGTCTGCTATCCCCCTCTCCCTCCTCCTCCCCAAAACCTGTACTATAACCAATTTGATAGAACTTTTAAGTTCCTTTCTTAATGAGGTCCCTGTCATCTTTGGAGCGGATGATACTTCATGTCATATCCTGAGGTCATGTAGAAAACTTGAGAAGTTTCAAATTCCATTGCATATTTAAATTATGGTTATAATATTTAGAATCCATCCTACAGGTTTATTACTTAATGTATAAAATGCAGCTTAACATTACAAATAATAAGTACCTAATAATTTGGTTTAAACACTCCTAGTCCTTAAGAACATTGAAGAAATGTTGCACATATAATTTTACGTTCAAAAACATATAAGTTAGATACACTAAGATAATTTGAAATTAGAGAATATCAATATTCCAATATTTACTATTCATTGAGACTTATGCTTTTTGTTGAATAAGAAAACTGATGCAACCGTCAACTTTGCTTAATAGAGAAAAGAAACATATTAAAATAGTACTGCAGTGACCCACTTGGTCTATTTCAATAATTATGTTTTATTTGTACTTCTAATCTGTAGAAGGCCCAGGGATCACATTGTTTTAAATAGCTTGTAAAAAAAAAAAAAACAAGACAGCAACAACAGGAATGAAATCCCCAAAATTAAGAGCACGATGACAACTTTCCTGCTAGGTGACTCAGATCAATTGAGTGGATCTTCTGAATGGAATTGTAATATACACGTGTTTATGGAAGCTTTGGCTCAAGGCTCAGTAAATTCCAAGTGAAGTAACATCTTTAGTGGAAGAAAACAAGTCACTAGAAAATTCATAGTCGTTACATGGTTAATGTTAGTGAGTTAATAGTGAGATTACCTCTGATTTAGGCCAGATTATATGGGTATGGTGGTTTCTTTGCATATAGTGGCTATGTACCAAGTAAGGAGCTGATTGAATTACAATTATAAGAGGCATGGTAAAGCCCTAAATATATAATTGGCTGAGTTCCTCCAAGTTAAAAGTGCTAATCTCCAATACACATCAGCCCTGGCTTGGCTTGTCTTGTTAGGTAAACAAAATGTGTCTTGCCTGTCATTGCCATAAAATATTAATGCACTGGAAGTCTCTAAACCTTGCTAAGCATAAGGCCTATTATCACACTTAAGAGCAAAGCAATCTAATAAATCGCTGGCCGTATAAAAACTAAGTCAGCTGGCAGAGACAGTAATCTCCCTAAGGGATAGTAAGAACCTCATCTTCAACTACGGCAGCTGCAGTTCCAGAGAAATTATGTTTCTTCTGCTCAGTAAAATATATTTGTGCTGAATTCTGTTATTTAAACTCTAATGGAATCATTAGGAATATCCATAGATTCTGAGTAATAGAAAATTAACTAAGAAAATAATCTACAATACTGTCATACAATCGAGTATTTTCATTAGGCTTGCATTTTAAAGTGCTAAATCTGATGTAAAATCAAGGTGCTTATTTCTAATATCTATTTTGGAAGAGCATGAACCCCCAACTCATACATAAATAATCACATATAAACACTGAATACTGAGTAAAAGCAACTCATTCGTTGGGCACTGCTATGAAGTCCTTCTGGCAATATGTAAACATAAATGTACTGTTGTTGCTATACACCTTAAATACAGTTATAAAATTGCTGTTAAAGTGCCATTTTACGCTACAACTGACCAATCTCTGAAAATCATAAAATACATACCTTGACTTACCCCACCCACCCATCCACCCACACACACACACACACACACACACATACACACACACAGAAGTACTGAAATCAACATATTTCCCATAATAAAGAAATATGAGCAAATGATTTTTTTAAATATTAAAAAGCAATAAGAAGTAATTTCACATATGTTATTTCATTTAAACCTCATAATATCCCAGTAAGGTAGGTACAACTTTCATATCCATATCAAAAATAAAGAAACTGCTAACTTGCCCATAGTCAGCCAGTAAGCAAAATGTACTGCCATTCTTGAATCCTGGTCAATTGACTTTGAACACCACGCCGTTAAGGGTAGCCCAGTTTTTGTTGTTGTTTTGTTTGTTTTCTACTTATAATATCTTACCAAAGATACTGCTTCAAATCCTGCAAAGCATTTAGCATACTAATATGTAATTGCTACCCATGAATGGTAATTTTAGGTTACATGATTAATGAATGATGTGCACCTTTCATATGACATTCAGTAATACTAAATAAAATGTTGATGATCTACACACATGAAAAATATGAACTAAAAAAGCAGCCCTGCCATATTTAGAACTATTCAATGAAAATATATTTTAATCAGAAGGGAAAAAACACACTTTTTAACGGCTCAGGAATTGTAAGCTTGAAACTTACACAGAGGATAATGTGGGCACCTAACAAATATCCTTTGTATATATGGTGATGGGGCTTCAGTAAGAAAACACAATCCTTGCTAGCATATTGTTCATGGTGATATCACCCTCAATAAGGCCATGCCATTTTCTGTGTTGAAAATAGCCTTGGCATCAGAGAAGCTGAAGAAAATTGTCATTATAACCAAGTGTGCATTATTTCATCCCTTAGGAAGAACGAAATAATAATGAATCTGAAGCACACAGATCTTCAGTCATGTGAAAGTGACTCTGAAAGTTACACATTTTCCTAATTACGCAGATACAATCTACAATAGACAGTGATATCAACCTCTCTGAATTCCTAACACTTATTTCATTTGTTCAGTCAGCACATATCTGTTGACAACCTACTCCATATGCAGATAATGTGAGCTGCTAAAGTGACAAGGTGATTAAAATTCAGTGCCTATCCTCAAAGTGTTCACACCTTTGCAAAAAATAAAATTAAATAAAATAATGAACTCAGATATGTTGATAATAGGATGAAGTACTCAGTGACACACAAGATGCAAATATATATATATATATTTTTTTTTAATTTTCTGAAATCAAATCTAGTGCCAATGAAGCACTGCCCCTTAGAGCTGGGTCCCCATTGTTTGCGCCCCTCATCCTCTGATCTCTCTCTAGCCTTCCAGGGACCAACCAAGCATTTAGTTGCCAGTGTTTTCATGCTCTATCTCTCCCAAAATCTAAAACACTACCTGTTTTTGCCACCCTTTCTTCTCCATTGCGAATCATTCTGTCACTGGGACTAGCAGCTCTTTCTTTCTAGCCATGTGAAAGATTCAATATTTCTCACTAGATCATTTCTTTAACAGTTGAGTGTCATGTATACAGAAGCACTGAATGACTTGCGGAGTCAGATTCCAGAGCCTTAAACTATGAAGAACTTGTTTATTCTGAGGCAAAAAAAAAAAAAAATTTTTTTAAAGTCAATCCAAAGAAATGCAGTACCAGTGTCTCCTTTTCCCAAGGACAAAGCCCATTCTTTTATAGGCAGCAAAAAAATAAAAAACATCATTGATTTGGTGCATCCTACTCTTAAATTCTTAGTATCTTATCCTATTACACCTATAACACAAGAGCTCAAAGGGGTGCAGATGAATTGCTAAGTCCTTCAACTGTACCATGATTTTTCACAATTCCATTTTCATATTTGTCCATGACATTTTCTCTCCTGAAATGAAAAACACTGAATTTTCAAGGATCCGTTCATATGTCACCATTTCTAGAAATTAATTCCCAACTTCTCTAAGCAAAGAAACTTCCTACATTCCTTCACTTCTACAGCATTTTAATATCTCTATCATAGTATATTTGAGGTCATATTATAATCGTGTATTTACTTATCTGTCTCTTACTGAGATTATTATCTCTTTGAGGACCAGCACTATTTTCAATTCATAATCGTGTCCCCAGTAGCATTCAGTGTCAGCTTTGGAACACCTAAAATGACATCATGATGGTAAAAGGGGGATGGATGTTAAGGCAAAAAAAAAATAGCCAAAATCAAGACTATAGGTGGGCCCAGATCAAGATGAGCCAATCCCTAAGAATACTGGCTAAACACTAAACATCCAAGCAATTCAATTCAGTGGAAGGAGTCCTCTCAGCAGGAATGACTGGGCAGTGGCGAAACTTTGCATCAGGCTGGTGTAGTATTTAGATACAAGGAATTCTCATAAGTTGAATCTCTATACTACTCTGTGATATGTAGTGTAGAGGCTGATGAGTAGTCAAAACAGTGAGTGTCCCCGTCAGGTAAACTAGAGACCAGAGCAGGGGAGAATCAAGGAAACAGATCAGCCACAGGACTTAAAGAGATTTTTCCTTTACCTTTCTTTACAATAATATCATCAGTATGGTAGTACTAGTAAGACAGCCGGGTGGAAAGGAGTCCCTGGAGGAACTTCAACCAGCTCGCCCACTGAGGTGGAGCCTTGGGAAGTTCATGACATTCATAGCAGGGAGGCGCCTGGCCCCTCCTCTTGCTGTGTGGAAACTGAGATTCGAACTGCCGGGCGGGAGGTCCTCTAGCAGGGACTCTGTCCTTGCAAGAGTCCCTGTTTCCCCCTTTTCTTCCTTTTTACCCAATAAAACCCTGTCTTACTCACCATTTAAATTGTCTGTGAGCCTGAATTTTCATGGCTGTGGGACAAAGAACCCTGTTTTTAGCTGAACTAAGGAAAAGTCCTGCAATGCTAGTTCATAGGAGTGATCATTACTATTGTATTATCATCAAAAGCAGCTATAGTAATGAAGAAAAACATCCCCAAAGTCCTCAAAATACTTTCCTTCATATGCTATTAGGTTACTGCAAAACCGCAACTACTTTTGCACCAACCTAATAGTATCCAGAACTAAATAAAATAATGCACTCAAATATGTTGCATATAAGCATCAATGCACAATAATATGTAAGATGGTTTAAAAATTATATTTCTTAAAACAAATCTCATCTGGACTCCAAGACTCCATTTTCCAGTGTTGGTAAAAGGGCACCATCAGTCACATTGGCTCCTCTCTCCCTTGCTTTCTCCGGCCTCAGGAAAAGGGCCGAGTGCCCTCAGCCTTAATGCATGTGTACACGCCTAAGGTCACATGGTCATTCCTAGATGTTCAATGTTAATTGGACTTTCTTGATTGCCTTATATCAATATTGATACATCCCCTGGGTCTGGGCACATTGTCATACAAGCAAAGTCAACAAAGAAGAAACGGAAATAGCTTTTGGGAAGGCCACCCACAGTATCTACCATAATCAGGTTAAAAAGAGGTTCCCAAAAATATCAAGAAGAGACAAAGTGATGGGAAGAATGAAAGAGACATTATGAAAATATTGAGACTAGAAATGTCAACATAAGTTAATGTATTAATTTCAAAGGGAAAGAATAAATAAATAGGGGGAAAGACACTTTAGAAGAAACAATGACTTAAAATTCTCAAAATTAAAGAAAAATGCAAGAGCTCAGATTAAAAGAATATATAATGGCAAACTGAATAAATTAGAACAAACATACAGTGAGACAAGTTATAGCAAAAATTGAGAACATCAAGTAAGAATAAAAAGTTATTTAAGTTTCTAGAAAAGAAAATCCAATTACATATAACGGAGTTATAATCAGATTGACACTGAAATTCTCAAGGATTATATTATATTCAGGAAACAATGCAGTTACATTTTCAAAGTGTTGAAAGAAAAGCACATTAAACTAGAGTTCTATATCCAACTAAATGTTTTATTTAACTCTGAGTGTAAAATAAAACTATTATCAGGCACACAAGGCTTCAAAAACTTTATCGCATAAAAACCTCTTTGACATGTTCTCCAGCAAGTAAAGAATACATCCAGGAGAATGCTGCAAACACATGAGAATTAAGGTTGCATAAATATCTAAGGGAAATATTTGTTGTCTAAAAAAGCAATAATCATAGGAAAACAATCTTAAAAAATTAAATGTCCATAATATTTAAGAATTAGAATTCTAGTTCACTTGAAGAGTTTAACTTACTGAAATATAATTTATAGATATTTATAAGCTTAAAAACTGATTAAAAAACTAATCTTTGGTGTTAATTTTAATAAAGAAGAATCACTTTTTAAATCAGCAGAAGAAAATTTACTATATTCAGTGGATATTAGAAGAATACAAAAAGAAAAATTAAAGAAATACTCTTCATAAATTGATAAAAAAAGAATGTAATTCAAATGTAAAAATAACTAAATATGGAAGTAAATTACAATCTAATAGTAATTTAAAGAAATGGAAATGACTGTGATTAATGATCTGATGGATTTTTGAAAGATCTAGAAATATTAAGCAGCAGAACATGTGAAGCTCAAAAATAGAGGGATAGAAAAAAAGACTACATATAAATATAAACCTAAAACAGCCAGAAACAGACAAAATAATTTAAACTAAAAATGATCATGAGAAAAAAAATTGAGATATTTTATTTTGGTTATGTGCCAATATCATGAATCTATATCCATATAACAACACTACTGAAAAATGTTATATAACAACTACTGACAGAACTACAGTGAAAATGCATAAAACCACAATTATGGTTGGAGATTATTAACTATGAATCACTATGAATAAATCAAGCAGACCCAAAACAGCAAGTGTTATTTTCTATACATTAAAATGTAATAAGCTCTAATAAACATTACATCAACAGACACTAGACGTTCACTTCAAGCAAAATTAGAAAATTTAGAAAAATTAACCTCGTACAAGGCTACAAAGAAGGGCTCAAAAAATTCATAAGAACCAATATTATACAGATTTTATTTATAAAGCAATAAAAGTATAAATCAATAATAAAAAGATAGCTAAACAACTAGTATCTATAAGTAAATATTTCTCAATAACCCTTGGATTCAAAAAAGGAAATTTAAAAGAAAAATTAAGAGTCTATTTATTTATTCTTTCCCTATGAAATTAATATATTAACTTAGGTTGACATTTCTAGTCTCAATTTTTTTTTTTTTTTTTTTTTTTTTTTTTTTTTTTTTGAGACAGAGTCTCGCTCTGTTGCACAGGCTGGACTGCACTGGCATGATCTCAGCTTACTGCAAGCTCCACCTCCCGGGTTCACACCATTCTCCTGCCTCAGCCTCCCGAGCAGTTGGGACTACTGGTGCCCACCACCACACCCGGCTACTTTTTTTTGTATTTTTAGTAAAGAAGGTGTTTCACTGTGTTACCCAGGATGGTCTTTATCTCCTGACCTTGTGATCCACCCGCCTCAGCCTCCCAAAGTGCTGGGATTACAGGCTTGAGCCACCGCACCTGGCCTAGTCTCAATATTTTTATAATATCTCTTTCATTCTTCCTATCACTTTGTCTCTTCTTAATACTTTTGGGAACCTCTTTTCAACCTGATTGTAGTAGATGCTGTTGGTGGCCTTCCTAACAGCTATTTCCACTTTTGTGCTCTACAGTCTTAGAGCAGAAAAATAGTAGGAGCACTATATTTCAAAATTCAATCACCCATATGACACAAATTAAAAGCTATGTCAGGGCCAGTTGCGGTGGTTCACGCCTGTAATCCCAGAACTTTGGGAGGCTGAGGCAGGTGGATCAGTTGAAGCCAGGAGTTCAAGATCAGCCTGGGAAACATGGGGAAACCCCATTTCTACAAAAATGTACAAAAGTTATCTGGGTGTTGTGGTGTACACCTGTGGTCCCAGCTACTTGGGAGGCTGAGGTGGGAGGATCACTTGAACCTAGGAGGCAGTTGCAGTGAGCCCAGACCATGCCACTGCACTCCAGCCTGGGTGACTGAGTGAGACCCTGTTTCCCCCTTCCCTTCCCCCTCAAAAAATGTGGACTGATATAACTAATACACAAACAACAAATGAGATCTCAGACTTTTTTTAGTGCAAGTACAGCATCTAAAACAAAAGAGACCAGACTTTATTCTGAATTTTTTTTGTACTATATGCTACAATATAAGGAAAACTGTGATAAAAACAAAAATAAGGGAACCAGGTGGGAAAACACCTGTGCTCAACAACTCATTCAGATGGTTAGGAGTTTAGGACAGGGACAGAAACAAAGGCACACTGGTCCTCAAATATAGTCAGCCCCCATCACCTGCAGGTTCTGCGCTGGCGAGTTTGGCATCCGCCGCATAGATTCAACCAACTGCAGATCAGAGTATTTTGAAAAAACAATTAAAAATAACACAAATTTTAAAATACAAATAACTATTACATAGCATTTATTCATTCCTACTGCATTTCCCCAGCCTATTTTCCTTTCTCATTCTTCTAGACTACCGTGTCTTGGTTTATCCTCTTTTCCAAATTGTAATACTTCCCCTCTCCTTATCCTCAACTTCCTTCCAATATTACTGAGGAAGTAGAAAATATCAGGAAATAACTTTTACAGACTCTAAAAATCCCACCTCCCACCTACACCTGTCTGTACCCTTACCTGCTGCATCCCCTCTTGTCACTGTGGATGAACGCTTTCCAAATTAAAGCCAGTTTCTCCATTTGTGCACTGGATCCCAACCCCTCTGATACTCCAAAACGTCACAAGCTGCTTCTTTATTATCGTATCTTGCTCTATCTCCTCCTTTGTCATGACTTTTTCACACTCGACTAGATCATTACTATCAGCATAGTCATTCTAAAATCTCTCAACTGCATATTATCCTACAGACTCTATCTCATTTCTCTACTCGCCCACATTAGGACATTGTTCTAGGAATTTACCTCTCTCTTTCACTCTATCTCTCTCTCACACACACTCACATACACATCAATTTTTCCAATAAGTTTATAAACATCCTATTATTTCTTCCACTGCTAAAAGAAGAAAAACTCATAATCCCACAACAGCTCCAGCTACTGCCCTATTTCATTCCTTCTCCTGGAAGAAAACTCCTAGGAACAGTATTTAAAATAATGTCTCCAATTTCTCTTTTTCCACTTTCCTTAAATCCTTAGACTTCTGCCCTCCGCTACTATTTCAAGTTCTTATCCAGTTTACCTATGATCTCTATTTTGCTAAATCCAATAGTTAGTTCTCGTGCTACTTAACCATATCAGCAGCACTTTAGACTTTTATATTTAATAATTTTGACAACCGGAAAGTTTAGGCTTAGTCCTGCCTTAAGTTCTCTTCAGGTCACTGTGTCACACTGACCACCTGTAGGAAACGACCACCTCCCTCCAACACAGACACATTCACACAAACACCGCCACATGAATCTACACAAGTGTGCATACACACACTCATAAGGGAGATCCTATCTCCCTCATCCTACTTGATTTTTTTATAGCATGCATCACCATTTGACAGACTATTTACTTGTTTGTTTATATTCTGTCTCCCACCATTGGAATGTACGTTTCACAAAGACGGGGACTTTGTTTTATCCACCATGAAATTCCCAGCACCTACAAGTATTCAAATATAGTAGGTATTCAACAAGTTTTGTTTGAACGAGTAAATAAATAAATAAATAAGTGAAACCAATGTTTGAATTTAGCAAATTTCCTGGAAGATAAAAATAGTCATTTAATTTGCAATGACAAATCAAACACGCTAACAAGCTATAATATGAATATGACATACATGTATTTATTCATGTGTAGTATTTATACCTTACCTGTTCCAAAAAATGATTTGAGGCGGATGATATGTATATAGTATTGTTATTTATACCCTGAGTGCAGAATATGCTGTCACTTATGGAGATAAATGCTAATTTATTTCATAAAATGTAAGAGTAACCCTTAAAAACCTGAGGAGGGGGAACAGGCTAAAAAGCATTTATTTAAGTAATAACTGACCAGAAATGTGTGTAGATAGATAGAGTTTTAAAAACTACCAGTGGGCAATGTCAAGATTAGGGTATATTTGAGGTAAGAGAAAGCAAGAAGATTCTTGATTTCAAGAGTGAAAATGTCAAATGAGCCTATACTCTTTTTTTACACACACACACACACACACACACACACACACACACACACACACAATAGAGGCATCTTTTAATTTCTGGTAAGAAAGTAATTTTCATGATGAGATTGGCTAGAGTCTGGAACAAGTTTTCCGTGGAAGAAGAGAAAGCCTTGAGGCCATTAAAATAAAACCATTCAAAACAGGGGAAAATGTACTACAGAATAAAGAAAAATGCTGCCCTGATCCCCAGAGGCTGCAGCCAAGAACTGAATAGGCCTTTTCAATCTCCAGCCATTATGAGTCTAGGTAACTATTCTGAGAATATATGAAAGGAGTGGTTTTTCTATCCATGTGGAGCTCCTATTAGCCCCTTGAGGAAATAGTGGTTTCACAGAAAGTGTGAGTTCTCAGTGTTACTGAAATGACCTTGTTTAATTTCCTCATAAAAAAGGAATCTAATAATAGCTACATCTTCTAATATTAACAGAGCTGCAAAAGTTACACAAAGTTAGAATACTTTTCCTTTGCTTGGCAGCAAAATCCTTCAGTGCCCTTGTCTTTCTTTCCCCAATGTGCCACCCCCTTTCTAGTCTATATTTGCTCTTTAATATTTGATTTCACATTTTCCAGTCACCCTGATGCAAAGCAGCAGTGCGAAGCTGAAAGATTCAAAAGGGAAAGAGGAGATGGCTGCCACCCCACCATGAGCAAATCCACTGAACTGTAAATCTACCCTGCATTTAATTACTCAACTAGACGGTGCGATGATAAGGTTTCCAGAGTGTTGTACTATCACGAGTGATTGAGTCTGCTTGCAGTAATAAGCTTTTCTACAGCTAAGCCAAAAGGTTAAAAGTATACATAGAATTTCAAGGCAAGCATTGTTTTAAATAGCTGCAAAGCCAAAAGAACAACAGAACCTTCTTTTGAATGAATGCTTTGGTTTCAAAACCTTCCACTGAAGAAGGGGAGTTTTGTGGAAAGAAGTGTGTTCCCTCAAGCAAATTTACAAGTAGTTGGGTCAGTGACAAGGGTAGGAAGCCTGCCCTTTCCTGCCAGCTTATACCACATCCACAACTCATATTTGTATAGTGAAAAGTGAAGATGATTGGACTTGTGAGATGAATCAGCAATTCCCAATTAGAGCAGCAAAATAAGACTGTTTTCTTTCTGAATCATTGTGGCAGGCAAATGGAAAAGTGACAAATAGACTTTGTTCTCCATCAGTGATGGGAGGGGAATTTATGTTGGGAGCCAAATTTCCAAAGTAAGGCATAACAGACTTGCCAGCAAAACTGTTCACACCCCCACAGAGACCACAAAACCCTGCAGCTGTAATTTCAGAAACACACATGTGTATAAATCAAGTAATTGCACACCTAACTATCCACTTGAGCCTGTGTGCTGGGTTTTTTTCCAGGTGCCTGAGGCACTTGTGCTATTTGGCTTTGAAAACAAGGTTTGGTTTAATTGACAGGATATTATCAAATTCAAGCTGACTTGTATGGACAAATCTCAAAATATGAGAGTGGCATACAGAATCAAGAGGCACATATGAATGTTCCATATGTGTGTTATGCAAGGTCCTTGCAGCTGACTGTGAATTCTAAACAACAGGAAGGGACAAAATTAAAATGTCAATTTAGTTCTAATTCATGAATGTATTTTTTCAGAGCATCAGTGAAGCAGCATCATTTGAAACATCATTGCTATTTACAAAAAGAGAGAGAGGATTGATCAAGTATTATTTCATTTTATATAATAATGTTTTAAAGAGGAATAAGGGAGTGCTTTGGGTCTATTGGCCAGAAGAGCAAGCAGATCCATGTTTTTGTGTTCCAGCTGGCACAAGCCCCAGCAGACAGCCATAGAGCAGACTGCAGGCTGCCCAGGAAAGCAGCACTTACTGCAACATGGAATCACCCTGCAGGCTACACTTGTGATCTAATTCCTCCAGGAGAGATTCAGGTTTGTGGGACTTACTATGAGTCCTATACAAATGCTTTGCAGATTCTAGTAAAGTAAGATTAATGTGGAAGCAGTTTTTCCAAATTCTTTTTTTGCAATTCAACACACTCATTTCTACAACGTTCGCTTTCAGGGGGAAAAAAAAAACATAGCATTAATTTCACAAAGATATTTAAATTGCTAACCTCTCATCTACCTCCACCTCCAAGAAGTCTATAGATTTAGGGGTTTTTAAAATATCCACATACATATGTATGCACATGCACACATACACACACACACACACACACAAAACATGCAAATTTCTAAAGGCATGATTTCAAAACTCTCTAGCAAACAATAAGATGCTAGAAGTGGGGTGTGGGGTTTCCCATTTTACCTATTCAAACTCTAAAACACCTGCTGTTAACACTGCCACACAATGGGAAATTAATTAATGGAGGTTCTAAATGAACTATGAGAAATTCCACCTCACCATTCTCTATATCTGGATCATATTTTACTATTGAAAATGAAGAAATGAAATCAGAGGTCCTCTGAAAGTAAAAAAGAAGGTGGTATGGTAACTATAGGTAATATCAATCTTATTATAAAATGTCCCATAAGGATGATTTTTCTTAAGACAAAGTCAGTAATCAGCCAGAGTAAAGCAAAGAGAAATCTATGCAAGAATTTTCCCCAAAAACATGTGCAAACTCCCATTGGTCTATTTGGGCAAAATTTCCAGACAGTCTTGTTTTCACAAAGTGATTATTGAAGAGACTCATTAATTTGCATATAATATAAGCCAAGAATAACATTTCTCAATGACAGCAACAAAATTTAACTCTTTTTTAATGGTTTACAGTTTTTATTAAAATTTTAATAAAAGGCCCAGTTTTGAGACTTTTATAACTGACATGCTCCTTTTGCTTTGTTATAAAGGAGTTATCAAGTATATGCAGTGCTTATGGCCTACTAAAGAACCATTAGGCCATAAAATAATCTGCCTGTAAAAATGGTGAGGGAAGGTAAAATGTACAGTGTATAAACTACAATCTGAGCACTGTATTAAGACCTAGCAGGAGAATATATTGATTTTTTTCATTGAACAAACATATTAAATTTCAGATGGGTTAATAAGCTAAAAAATAAACTTGAATCTAATACAAAGGAAAGAGGGAAGGAAATATAACAAAAAGAATGTCAAACACCTACCATACATTTTAAATTATGTCTGTGTATTTTGTGAGGAGGCATATGGGATTATTATCAGTATACCTTTTTTTCAATTCTGCTACTTTCTTAAGGACATCTTTTGATGTCATAAGATTGATTTTTTTTAAATCTAATAACATATTTAGCATTTTATACACCATAAAATACCATTTCTGATATTGTAATGTAGCTTTCAAGTGGTTCATGGGAGACAGTTTGGAGACAAGATGGTGATAGGTTGGGAATAAGGAGAGAAGACACGGGAGGGAGAGCTCAGTCCTGGGCGAAGACTCATTGCCAGTCCCAACTATCTGTGTGATATAAGGAAAATTCTCACCTTCCCTGCTTCTAAGTTTTTTCATCTTTAGATTAGGGAATGTCATTAAAGTATCAAAATGTAAGAAATAAATGAAATACTGCACCTAAAGAACTCTACCTGTCACAAAGAAAGCATTTGATGTATTTTATCTATGTTATTATATTATTGCCCGGGTCCCTAAACAACTCTGTGGGCAGTTCAATTAACCTCTCTGGCCTGTTTCTCCTTTGGTGATGAGGGGAGGGGACTATGGTCTTTCCAGTCCTCATTGTCTTTGACTGTATGAAATCCTAAGCCCTAGTTGGAACAGACCTTGAAGTTCTCAATGTCCAACTGCCAGACCAATCTCCTAGGCCCCTCATAAGCCTGGATGTACTTCTTAATACCTTTTTTATATGGATGAAATAGACTCAGTCCTGGGAATGCCTGTAGGTTAACCTATTCACTATTCTAACATAAAACATCTCCCAAAATAATAATTCTCACCTTTGGGGTACAAACATTGGTACATTATAATGAAATGAGAATTATTACAAGATTTTTAGCAACAGTAGTTGAATGAAAGTAATAATTATAAATAATTACTAATAATTATTAATATAGTTATATTATTATATAACAGTATTATAAATTAGTTTAATAATAGTAACATCATACATTTTCTTAACTTGAAATTGATTTGCTTTTAAAAAATATATTAGAGCAGAATCAAGATTAATCCTTTAATAACATCACTTTATTTGATTTTATTCCGAAAACCTTCCTTATGAGAATCTTGGAAAGAATTATGAATATGTCACTGATGTTAATGTATGTATTAAATGTTTTGTAGCAGGGAAACAGTAAAAACTTTTTCCCAAAAGGAAACATAACATTTTAATTGTTTTAAAGGGGAAATGAATCAATAACCAGACCTAATAAAATCTTGATATAGTCCATATAACATAATTGAAAGTTAACTGAAAATGTTTGTCTGCTAACAGCGACACATCTTAAATTCTCTCAAATGTTTCTGCATTCCAGCCACATCCACTGAAATAGCCTACTAATATATTTTATCAATTTTATACTTCGAAATATTTCTTTAAAAGTTATTTCTTTTGGCGGGGCACAGTGGCTCACGCCTGTAATCCTAGCACTTTGGGAGGCCAAGGCAGGCGGATCACTTGAAGCCAGGAGTTCAAAACCAGCCTGGCCAAAATGGTGAAAACCCATCTACTACTAAAAATACAAAAGAAACAAAAAAATAGCCAGACTTGGTGGCGGGTGCCTCAGCATTACATTGGGACTAGTTAGAAATGCAAATCCTCATGGGGAGGCTGAGGCAGGAGAATCACTTCAACCCAGGAAGTGGAGGAGGTTGCAGCAAGCCAAGGTCGCGCCACTGCACTACAGCCTGGGTGACAGAGCGAGACTCCATCTAAAAAAAAAAAAGGTTGTTTCTTTTTTTAAAAAATAGTGTTCAAACCCTAATATTCTCAAACTATTTTTCTTGCAAATAATTCACAGGAGCTTCTTAAGTTTCCTGAAAGACTGCATAAAATTATTGCTTACCAGAAAATGGCACCTGGGGAAAAAGAAAACTCGTGAATGCCCTACACAGAGAGATAAATTCAGAATTAAGTTACCTAAACCTGTTATCATTGATTTGCTTCACTCACATTATTCTTTTTCTTGTCCAGTCCAGTTTTCCAAGTGAGTCCTGGGAATAGCCATTTCCATTACATTGGGATTAGTTAGAAATGCAAATCCTTGTGAGACCCCAGTGATTTGTCTGTTTTTTTAACAAGCCCTCCAAGTGATTTGGATCCACACTAAAGTTTGGAAATCACTGCTCTAGACCTCATAGTAAATAGATATTCACAAATGTTGAACAAGGAAGCAAAATACAGTATTTTGTGTCCTAACCATTTTGTCTATATTGTGTATGGGAGAAAAAGTAATCTTTTCCTCAACTATCATAAAGGTCATGCTGACGGCCCCATACCAAACAACAGACTAACAAGAGAAAAGTGTGAAAAATTCATTTCACCAAAGTCTTATGTGACACGGGAGCCTTCAGAAATGAAGACCCAAAGATCCAGGGAAACTGCATATTTTTATGGTGAGTCTAATGAAAGAAGTGGACAGAAGTAGAGAAACATGATTGGACAGAAAGAGGTATGATCCAGTGATTTTAACCTAGGTGAGCTCAGCACGGTTTCTTCAGATTCTTTTCTGTCTCCGTGTGTGACATTCCTTCCCTGCAGGGGTGGAGCAGGACATCTGTGACTGAGGACTTTTTAACGGAGAAGGGAGAAGGCCAGAGAGTGCCCTTTTTAGGTTTTAAGACTTATTTCAAGAGAGAGGAATTCTAGTTTCCATGAACCACCTCTAAGAAAAAAGAGGGTTAGATATAAGAGGACAGGAGAAGCTCAGAGAGACCTTCTTGCTTTTGAGACCCTCCCTGCTTCCTTCCTCCTGTTCCACAAATACTCAGCATGTCAAGGTGCCATAATTTTGGGTATCATGTTCTGAGTCCAGCAATTATAAGAGGTTATTATCACCTGTTGTAATCTCAGCATTTTGGGAGTCCACGACAGGAGGATTGTTTGAGCTCAGGAATTCAAGACCAGCCTCGGCAACATAGGTAAGCCTCTTCTCTACACAAAATCAAAACATTAGCCAGGAATGGTGGCACATGCCTACAGTTCTAGCTACTCAGGAGGCTGAGACAAGAGGATCATCTGAGCCCCCAAGGTCGAGAATGCAGTGAGCCATCATAGCACCACTGTACTCTAGCCTGGGTGACACAGCAAGATCCTGTCTCAAAAGAAAAAAAAAAAAAAAGGAGTTATTATCCCACTTATTTGTCTCTCATAGATAGCACTATACTCAAAGATCACACCCCACTCTGGTTTGACAATCTTTGTAGTACACTGTATATAAAATGTAATGTTACAGTGAATGGCCTCGGGGTTGGTTTTCGAGCAACCAACATGTTGGTTTTCATTACCACATGCTGATTCTCAACCAGTCTTTGGAAAAACACTCCCTCCAGCTGTTTGGATGTTTAACCTCTCCAAACACCATGTTGAAATTTGATCCCCAATGTTACAGGTAGGGCCCAGTGGGAGGTTTGTGGGTCATGGAGATGGCTCCATCATAAATAGATTAATGCTCTCCCTAAAGTTTGGGAGTGAGTTTTTGCTCTATTAGTTCATGAGAGCTGGTTGTTAAAAAAGGACTTGGCTCTTCCCCACTTCTCTCTCTCTTGCTTCTTCTCTTACTATTTGATTTCTGCACACGCTGGCTCCCCTTTACCTTCTGCCATGATTTGGAAGCACTCTGAAACCCTTAGCAGAAATGGAGCAGATGCTGGCACCATGCTCCTCGTACAGCCTACAAAAGCATGAGCTAACTAAACCTCTTCTCTTTATAAATGACCCACCCTCAGGTATTCCTGTATAGGAACACAGAACAGACTAAGACACCAGCAACCCCCTACTCTAGAAACTCAAACCACCCATATCATCCCCTCTCTCCATTTCTTTCAGGCTCACTGTTCACGTAGGTTTCAGAATCCATATGAATCAAGATAAACAATAAAGTGATCAACACCATTATGATGTTTTTGGGTATGTTTCAGCATGAGAAACAGATTCACTGAATGATGTCTTAATCATCCTTGTGACCACTCAGCACTGCTAATATAGATAATTCACTTAAGATATATTAAGCAACTATGTTCAAAACATGGTGGTGTATTCATATGGGATAATATGGCAGTGGGAATAAATTAGCTTCACTTGCGTACAACATGAATGAATTTCATCCAAATGAATTTGGACAAAGAAAGCTGGAAACAAAAGAGTATACACTGTGTGATTCTGTTGATGTAAAGCTCAAAAGCAAAATTATAGAAAAACTTTTAGAGGTCAAGATGGGTAGTTAAACTTGAAGGGAGGGAGGTGACATCTGTGGGGGAAGATAGTCACTGGAAGGGACCACAAAGGGGCCTCTAGTGTTTTGATAATACTCTTGTTTCTTGATCGTGTTACATGTGAGTGTTTACGTTGTGAAAAGTCATTGAGCGATACATTCAGGATTTGTGCACTTTGCTATACATATTTTTAACACCAACTAAAATTTATATTTCAAAACACTCTAACAAGGTCAGAAAATATGTTTGTACATCACAGATAAGGACAAACATAAAAAGAACTGCAGATAGGGCATGGTGACTCAAACCTATAACCCCAGAACTTTGGAAAACTGAAGTAGGAGGATCATTTGAGTCCAGAAGCTCGAGACCAGCCTGGGCAACATAAAGAAACCCTATCTCTACAAAACAAATTTTGTTTAATTAGCCATGTGTGGTGGTACATGTCTGTAGTCCCAGCTATTTGAGAAGCTTAGGCGGGAAGATCACTTGATCCTATGAGTTCAAGCAGTGAGCTATGAACATGCCACGTCACTCCAGCCTGGGAAACACAGTGAGATCCTGTCTCTCAAAACCACCACCACCACCACCACCACCAAAGAACTGCAAAATATTGTAAGACCACACAAATAAGAACAAGCCAAAGTGTAGGCTATTTATTCAGAGCTTGATACAGCAAAGGAGTACCCACCATCATTTGGATTTGGCAGACCTCAAAGGCAGGCAGAGGTGAAAACTTTATAGAAATAAAAAAGACTGTTTCGGATGTGCCCTGATTGAAGGTTGTTAGCATGGGGAAGCAGTAGGCAGCTAACTGAAAGCAGAGTATCCATATGATTGGGTAGAGATGTATTTTTGGCTTTCTCCAGATGATCCTAGGTTGGAACTAGGGACAAAAATTAAGGAAACTGTCAATTATTAATCAAGTCTTTGGATATTTGGGGTAATTATTTTAGGGATTATTATTTGGTTTCCTCTACTAGTTGCTACAAAGAATCGTTTGACTTCCTGTACTGGTTACTATAGATACGGAACTGGCTTCCTGGGCTGGTTGCTACAGGTTGTGGGTAAACACCTTACTATTGCAGATAATCTGGCCATTTTTCACTTGTGTATTCAGTCTCTCAATATCAATTGAAAAAAGACCAACAATCCAATGCTAAAAGGCAAAAATCAAACCAAAAAAGGTAAATACAGATAACAGAAAATAAAATAAAAATGACTTTGTAGAACAAGCAATCTCATGTATAATAAAAGATATGTTATCACTTTCATCTATCAAGTTTGAATAACAAACTTTGAAAAGATCAAAACATTTGATAACAAACTTTGGGGAGAGTGTTTGAGGAAACGGATACCCTCATACATTGATGGTAAGAATAACAGTAACCTCTGCAGAAGTCGTCTGGTAATATCTATTAAAATGACAAATACACAGACCCTTCAAGCCAGAAAGTCAATTTTTAAAAGTTTATTTTATACTTTTGCACATATGTAAAATGACACAAATCAGGTTACGACTTGTAACCCTTTATATCAAGCAAAAGATGAAAAATAATCTCAATGTTCATCCATAGGAATACTAATTAAATTTGGTAAATTATAGTACAGTCATACAGTAGAACACTATATAACTATAAGAAGAAATAAGAAGCTACTTTCTCTTCTGATACAAAATAATCTCCAAGACACTCCATTAAGCAAACAACACAAAAGCACATAACATCATAGAAGAGTGGAGAATACACACACACACACAGACATACACACACACTGCCTGTATACCTATAAAATACACACAAGATTTTGGCATGATTATGCAAAATCTCCTTTATACAGTCAGGCATTGCAATGTTTCCATAACAATAGACTGCATATATGACAGTGATCCTCTTTAAATTGTAATACTATATTTTTACGGTACCTTTTCTATGTTTAGGTATGTTTGCATACACAAATACTATTTTGTGACAATTGCCTACAGTATTTAATACAGTAACATGCCACACAGGTTTGTATCCTAAGAGTAATAGGCTATACCTAGCCTAGGTGTATATAGGCTATACAATCTAGGTTTGTGTAAACATACTGTATGATATTTTCACAACAAAGAAATCGCCTAAAGATGCATTTCTCAGAACAGATCCTCCTCATTAAGTGATGCATGACTGAACATGAGGAATTAATAACATAAGCTACCTATGTCATCCACTGTTTAATGAAAGAAAAACAGGCACTCATATTTCTAATGTATGTATGAAAGGCTTAAAATATTTCTGTAAAGCAGTCTGAAAATTTCTACTTAAATAAACACACACAAATCCTTTGACCCATGCATCTCAATTTGCAAATATTGTACTACAAAAATGAAAGTGTCATTATGTAAAGTTATCTGTGTTAAGGTATTTATGGCAATACAGTTTGTAGAGGCAAAAATCATACCAAAGTAAAAGTTGTGAGCAATCTGAAAATCCAAACATAGGAAAATGGTGAAATAAGTTATGATATAGTCATACTGTAGAATACGATTCATATTTTGAAAAGGATGGATAAATCTTAGTAATACTGTTAAGGGAAAAAAACAAGTTTGCAGAATAATATGTCTAGTGTATTTCCATCTTTTAAATGAAATATATGTGCATAACACAAATTACTTCAACAGAAAAATCCTAAAAGCTTAGAAGACTCACACAGTAAAGATTAACAGGTTTCTTACACAAAGCCCATGCCCAACAGGGGGCCTTCTCCATTTTATGGTTGTGCTACATAGAGCCTGGGGCCTCTAAGGTTGCCACAATCTCTAAGGTTAAGGCTTGCATCAACCCCAAATTGACACACATCTTCCACTCATATTTCACTGGCCAGCACTCATTATATGAACTAAATCTATCCACAAGGGAAGGGGGCTGGGAAATACAGAGGATATTTAGTAAAAAAAATCAGTATCTCCCAGAGTATATATTTGTGTAGCTTAGTATGAACATATCAAATTATTAAATATTTTTCTTGAGGAGAGATAATAAAGAGGTGGGAAAATAAAGATTGTGAACTTTTCTATATACAATATTTGTCTTGTAACAATGGGCATATACCACTTTTATAAATGAAATAAAATTATATAAAAGTCAGGGATATTTGTATATGCAATCACCTTTACCCTATACCTGCACATACATCTATAAATAGAGCCTACTGTGTGACTGGCTAAGAGGGAATGTACAGGTTCGATGTAAGAGAAAGGAAAGAAAAAGTCAGTCAGTGGTTTCAGGTTCCTGAGATGGTAAGAGGGATGGGACACAATATACAAACTAAAGAACTGATCTTAATAAAAGAAAAGACAGCTTTTCTACTGTAAATAAGAGGAAACAAGCATATAAGGGATACAGATAAAGGTGAGCTTGCATCTTTAATGCCTAGAACATAACAAAACATCTTTCTCATTACTTTTATCTTCTCTATAAAAGAGGAGCCAAGGTTTTCTGAGAAGTATAAGGAACTAAAATGGTTTTTAGGTTGATTTGATTAAAGTTTGAAATAATGGTTGCAGAGGATGAAAAAATGAGCTGACCAGAAAAACATCTTAGTGTTTCCAAAATTAGACACAAACTTTATTTCATCAACTGCTTTCTTCCATCAGAACTTGCCACTGCCTCCAAACCACTGTTTCACTGTCACTATTACCAATGTCAACTCTCTGAGCTAGATATAGTCTAAGGTGAACACTTAACTCTAAACATACAACAGTTGATGCTGTTTCCATCTCCTCTTCTGGATTCAGATGAGCTTATGTCCTGCAGTAGTAAGATCTGGCTTCCAGGGCATCAGCCAAGGAGCCAGGAGACAGAGCCAAAAAGTTTGGAATAGCTCCCATCTGGGGAGTGAAGTTTGTTTGCTTGTTTGTTTGGCCAGTGGGAAATAAAAGATGGTATGGAGCTAAGCAGATAAAGCCCCTTCATTCTCCCTTTCATCTACTACCTTAAAGGAGACCTTTGTATTCTTTTGTATTCTACTCAAGATGTAGTTTGTATTTATAGTAAGGGCATGTCCATTTTTACACATAAAAAATAGAATGGATAGGCCTGGCATGGTGGCTCACCCCGGTAATCCCAGCACTTTGGGAGGCCAAGGCAGGCAGGTCACGAGGTCAGAGATCAAGACCATCCTGGCTAACATGGTGAAACCCCGTTTCTACTAAAAGTACAAAAAACTTAGCTGGGGGTGGTGGCGGGCACCTGTAGTCCACGCTACTTGGGAGGCTGAGGCAGGAGAATGGCATGAACCTGGGAGGCAGAGGTCAAGAGCAAGTCAAGATCACGCCACTGCACTCCAGCCTGAGCAACAGAGTGAGACTCCCTCTCAACAACAACAACAACAACAACAACAACAACAAAAGGATATAGGTATAATAGGGAAAAATTGAGAAGCTCTTAGAAGCACAAATGGCAGGCCATGGTATACAAAAGCCTCTGCATCAATCAGTGTCTCATCAACAGAAATATGCGAGTGTGGACCCTGGTTAAACAATCTCTGTAAAGCTATAGCCTTCATATTTTGATGTTGGAATTTGAAAGCAGTCAATAGGAAAAGAAGATGTGTGCAAAACAGGGAGGGCAGAAAAACTGAAACTCATCAGGATAAATTAAAACCCAATTTGATGAAGTGGGTGTTCTCAAGGAGATGCTGACACTTTCTATCATGAAACTAAACACACACTTCACCCAGGAGTGAACAAGAAGGAAAGTCCATGGGAAAGTAAAATTCTTGCATGCAACTAGTTGAACCAGCAGATAAACAAGAATATATGTGAGTTATAAAAATTCCTGCCCCAACCTTCTGAGTGTCAAAAACAAAATGTTGGGGTGGGGGGTGGGAAGCTGGTTGACTAAATGTAGTCAAGTGGAACAGCTCTCACCAAGGAACTGAGATTACTGATGTGCTCCTAACTGATTTTCAGAGGGAAGAGACCAAGAGTGGATGGAGGGAGGACATGGAAACTGGGCTGAAGGGGGAGAAAGCTGAGAACCTCGCACAGGGCTGTTGTACATCAGGACTCATTCCAGGTCCCAGATGGTTCCTGGGGAATGGGTGAGTTGAACTGGCAAGAAGCAAACCACCCTCAACACAGGCCTCTGGAACCCTGGCAGGAAGAGACCCCTCAACCACCACAGACACTTGAGGTGGCAGGGAGAGCTGTTAGAAAAGTGATAGGGGCAGCAAGCCAGCTGATGTGGAGCCCAGACGGTTTGATGTGGGAAAGTCAGTAGTAGAGCATGGCCAAGGACAGCTATTGCCCTAGGCTCAATTTGCTCCCATGGGAGACTTTGGTCCTAGGGGAACTGTTGGATCTGAACTCTGTAGAGTGGTCTTGCCCATCAGACGGGACTGGTCTGACCTAAGCACCCCTTGGTCTGCTGGCCTCTCCTGGGGCCCCAGTCTGGCCATGCATGCTTGCAGGGCAGTCTCAGGCGCCCTGGATGCCTGCACCATAGCTTCTGCACTGGCAGACTGCCTGATCAGTGGAGAGCACCAGTGGGGCAGCCCCTATGGCCACACACCAGACCACACCCTCACTCTTCATACTGCAGCTTTCTTCAGGCCCAAGGCAACCCCCAACATTACTTAGATAATGCATGTCTGCACAGGTGGGTTTTACTTTCCTTGTCCCATTAGTGCACAGGAGGGCAGTCTGCCCCTCCCTGCCCCGGTTAACCACCATTGCACATGGAGCCTTGGCAGACAAAGAACCAGCCAGCTACACCTCCACCGGCAACTCATCCTTGCACTAACTCTGCACAAAGAACAACATATCATCCCTCACCCTGAGCAACCACTCCTGCTTGTGGGACACAAAGAAGGAACTCAGACCCATGCCTGCCAGCACCCTACCCCTGAGCCAACACCACCTCTGGCACGACCACACACAGTCTCTAGGAGGGGCCCCTGCCATCAGGAGCTCACTGTCTATGCCACTGTAGTGAACACCCACAGGAAGGCAGGCACTCCAGCACCTAGTAGCACTCTGCCACAACTGACACTACAAGGACAGATCTGCTATCACTACACTATGAAATGCTTTGGTTGATACTACCCATTGAAGTGTAGTAAACAGTGGTTGGGGGGATCTCAGTCCCTCTAGTACAGTGGATTGCTAACCTCCAGGAGGGAGATAGTGAAGTTGGAGCCCAGTACAAGTCCCCCTGAGTTAGACCACACAGTTCAGAAGTTGGGACCTGAGCACTGGCCCCTAAAATCTTCAAAAAAATGAAGCCAGTTGGTTGAATCCACCTTATACCACTATCGAATCCTCAAATTCATCAAATGGGATAAAAGAAAAAAAATCCAAAGGTCAGAAAGCTCAAAAATTGAACCCACAAAGATTAGAAAGAATCAACACAAGAATCATCACAATTCAAAAAGCCAGAACAACTTCTTTTCTCCAAATGACTTTCCTCTCCAGCAAAGGCTTTGAACTGGGTTGAGATGGCTAAAGTGACAGAAATCGAATTCAGAATATGGATAGAAACAAAAATCACTGAGCTACGGGATTATGTTGAAACCCAATCCAAGGAAGCTAAAAATCATGATAAAATCATTGAGCTACAGGAATATGTTGAAACCCAGCTCAAGGAAGCTAAAAATCATGATAAAACAATGCAGGAGCTGACAGACAAAATAGTCAGTACAGAAAGGAATGTAACTGACCTGATAGAGCTGAAAAACACACTAGAAGAATTTCATAATGCAATCACAAGTATTAATAGCAGAATAGACCAAATGGAGAAAAGAATCTCAGAACTTGAGGACCGACTTTCTGAAATAAGATAGTAGGACAAGAATAGAGAAAAAAGAAGAAAAAAGAACTAACAAAAGCTCTGAGAAATGTGGGATTATGTATAGAGACCAAATCTACAACTCATTGGTGTCCCTGAAGGAGATGGAGAGAATGGAACCAACTTGGAAAACATATTTCAGGATTATCATCCTTGAGAACTTCACCAACCTAGCTAGAGAGACCAACATTCAAATTCAGGAAATGGAGAGAACCCCAGTAAGCTACTTCATGAGATTATCCCCCAAACACATAATCATCAGATTCTCCAAGGTCAAAATGAAAGAAAAAATGTTAAAGGCAGGTAGAGAGAAAGGTCAGGTCACCTACAAAGGAATCCCATCAGAATAAGAATGGACCTCTCAGCAGAAACCCTAGCAGCCAAAAGAGACTGGGGGCCATGATTCAACATTCTTAGAAAAGAAATTCCAATTCTTCTCAGAATTTCATATCTGGCCAAACTAAGCTTCATAAGCAAAGGAGAAATAAGATTCTTTTCAGACAAGCAAATGCTGAGAGAATTCATTACCACTAGACCCACCTTACAAGAGTCCCTGCAGATAGCACCAAATATGGAAAGAAAAGACCATTACCAGCCACTACAAAAACACACTGAAGTACACAGACCAGTGACAGTATAAAGCAACCACATAAATGAGTCTGCAAAATAATCAGCTAACATCATGATGACAGGATCAAATACACACATATCTGTATTAACCTTGAATGTAAATGAGCTAAATGCCCCAATTAAAAGACATACAGTGGCAAGCTATATAAAGAACCAAGACCCATTGGTATGCTGTCTTCAAGAGACCCATCTCACATGCAATGACCCACATAGGCTCAAAATACAGGGATGGAGAAAAACCTTGGTAGCAAATAGAAAATAAAAAATGCAGGGGTTGCATTCCTGGTATCAGACAAAACAGACTTTAAGCCAACAAAGATCATAAAAAGACAAAGAAGGGCATTAAATAATGGTAAAGGGTTCAATTCAACAAGAAGATCTAACTGTCCTAAGTATATACATACCCAATACAGGAGCACCCAGATTCATAAAGCAAGTTCTTAGAGACCATCGAAGAGACTTATACTTTCACACAATAATAGTGGCAGAATTTAACATTCCACTGACATCATTAGACAGATTATTGAGACAGAAAATTAACAAACATATTCAGGACCTGAACTCAGCACTGGAAGAAATGGGCCTGATAGATTCTACAGAACTCTCCATCCCAAAAGCAACAAGATATGCATTATTCTTACTGCCAAAAGGTACATGTTCTAAAATGAATCACATAATTGAAAATAAAACACTCCTCACTAAATGCAAAATAACTGAAATCATATCAATCTCTCTGACCACAGAACAATCAAATTAGAAATCAAGACTAAGAAATTAACTCAAAATGATACAGTTACATGGAAATGGAATAACCTGCTTCTGAATGACTTTTTGGTACATAATGAAATTAAGGCAGGAATCAAGAAGTTCTTTGAAACTAATGAGAAAAGATACAACATACCAGAATCTCTGGGACACAGCTAAGGCAGTGTTAAGAGAGAGATCTATAGCACTAAATGCCCACATCAAAAAGTTAGAAAGAACTCAAGTTAACAACCTAACATCACAACTAAAAGAATTAGAGAACCAAGAGCAAACCAATCCCAAAGCTAGAAGAAGACAAGAAATAACCAAAATTAGAGCTGAACTGAAGGACATTGAGACACATAAAAAAATTCAAAAGATCAACAAATCTAGGAGCTGGTTTTTGAAAAAAAATTAATAAAATAGACTACTAGCTAGACTAATAACAAAGAAAAGAGAGAAGATTCAAATAAACACAATCAGAAACAACAATGGGGATATTGCCATTGACCCCACAGAAATAAAAACAAACAACAGATAATATTATGAATAATTCTATGCACAGAAGTTAGAAAATTTAGGAGAAATGGATAAATTCCTGGACACCTACAGCCTCCCAAGACTAAACCAGGAAGAATTAATTCCCTGAACAGACCAATAATGAGCTCTGAAATTGAGGCAGTAATAAATCGTCTACCAACCAAAAAGAGCCCAGAACCAGATGGATTCACAGCTGAATTCTACCAGATGTACAAAGAAAAACTGGCAACATTCCTGTTGAAACTATTCCAAAAAGTTGAGGAGGAAGGACTCTTCCATAACTGATTCAATGAGGCCAGCACAATCCTGATATGAAAACTTGGCAGAGATACAACAAAAAATGAAAACTTCAGTCCAATATCCTTGGTGAACATAGATGCAAAAATCCTCAACAAAATACTTGCAAACTAAGTCCAGAAGCACATCAAAAAGCTTATCCACCATGATTAAGTAGGCTTTATCCCTGGGATGTGAGGTTGTTTCAACATACACAAATCAATAAATGTGATTCATCACATAAACAGAACTAAAGACAAAACCACATAATTACATCAATAGATGCATAAAATGTTTTCAATAAAATTGAAAGTTTTCAAGTTAAAAACTCTCAGTAAACTAGATATTGAAAAAACATATCTCAGAATAGTAAGAACCCTGTATGTCAAACCCACAGCCAACATCATACAGAATAGGCAAAAAGCTGTAAGCATTCTCCTTGAAAACCAGCACAAGACAAAGATACCCTCTCTCACTATTCCTATTCAATATAGTATAGGAAGTCCTGGCCAGGGCAATAAGGCAAGAAAAAGAAATAAAGGGCATCCAAATAGGAAGCGAGAAAGATAAACTATTCCTGTTTGCTGGAAAACATGATTCTCTATCTAGAAATCCCATCATCTCAGACTAAAAGCTCCTTCAGCTATAAACAAGTTCACCAATGTCTCAGGATACAAAATCAATGTGCAAAAATCACTAACATTCCTATATACTAACAGCAATCAAGCCAAGAGCCAAACCAGGAATGCAATCCCATTCACAATTGCCACACACACACACAAAATACCTAGGAATACAGCTAACCAGGGAGGTGATAGATCTTTACAAGCAGAACTACAAAACACTGCTCAAAAATCAGGGATGACATAAACAAATGGAAAAACATTCCATGCTCATGGATAGGAAGAATCAATGTCATTAAAATGGACATACTACCCCAAGCAATTGATACATTCAATGCTATTCCTATTAAACTACCATGGACATTTTCTCACAGCACTTAAAAAAAAAAAAAAAAAAAAAAAAAACAAAAAAAAAAAAACTATTTTAAAATTTATAAGGAACCAAAACAGAACCTGAATAGCCAAGGCAATCGTAAGCAAAAAGAACAATGCCAGAGGCATCATGCCACCCAACTTCAAACTATACTACAGGGCTACAGTAATCAAAACAGCATGGTACTGGTACAAAAACAGACACATAGACCAATGGAACAGAATACAGAACCCAGAAATAAGACCACACACCTACAACTATCTGATCTTTGACAATCCTAACAAAAAGCAAGCAATGGGTTAAAGATTCCCTACTCAATAAATGGTACTGGGATAACTGGGTAGCCATATGCACAAGATTGAAACTGGACTCTTTCCTTAAACCATATACAAAAATTAACTCAAGATGGATTAAAGACTTAAATGTAAAACCCAAAACTATAAAACCCCTGGAAGACAACCTACACAATACCGTTCTGGACATAGGAATAGGAAAAGATTTCATGACAAACACACCAAATGCAATTGCAATGAAAGGAAAAATTGACAAAAGGGATCTAATTAACCTTAAGAGCTTCTGCACAGCAAAGGAAACTATCAACAGAATGAACAGACAACCTACAGAATGCAAAATTCTTTGTGAACTGTGCATCTAAAAAAGGTCTAATATCTGGCATTCATAAAGAACTTAAACAAATTTACAAGAAAAAAAATCAAGCAACCCCATTAAAAAGTGGGCAAAGGGCATGAACACTTTTCAAAAGAAAACATACATGTGGCCAACAGTCATATGAAAAAAAGCTCAACACCACTGGTCATTAGAGAAATGCAAATCAAAACCACAATGAGATACCAGCTCACACCAGTCAGAATGGCTATTGTTAAAAAGAAAAAATAGGCCGGGCGTGGTGGCACATGCCAGTAATTCCAGCACTTTGGGAGGTGGATCACCTGAGGTCAGGAGTTCAAGACCAGCCTGGCCAACATGGTAAAACCCCTTCTTTACTAAAAATATAAAAATTAGTCGAGTGTGGTGGCAGGCTCTTGTAATCCCACCTACTCAGGAGGCTGAGGCAGGAGAATCGCTTGAACCTGGGAGGCAGAGGTTGCAGTGGGCCGAAATCATGCCATTGCACTCCAACCTGGGCAACAAGAGCTAAACTTCATCTCAAGAAATAAATAAATACATAAAAATAACAGATGCTGGTGAAGTTGTGGAGAAAAAGGAACACTTACACACTATTTGTGGGAGTGTAAATTAGTGCAACCACTGTAGCAGACAGTGTGGTGATTCCTCAAAGACCTAAAAACAAAGATACTATTCGACCCAGCAATCCCATTACTGGGTGTATGCCCAAGAGAATATAAATCATTCTATTATAAGGACACATGCACACATATGTACAAGCACTATTCACAATAACAAAGACATGGACTCAACCTAAATGCCCACCAATGATAGACTGGATAAAGAAAATATGGTACATATACACCATGGAATACTATATAGCCATAAAAAAGAATGAGATTGTGTCCTTTGGAGGAACATGATGGAGCTGGAGACCGTTATCCTTAGCAAACCAACACAAGAACAGAACACTAAATACCACATATTCTTATTTTTAAGTGGGAGCTAAACGATGAGAACATATGGACACAAACACAGGAACAACACACACTGGGGCCTTTTGGAAGGTAGAAGAAGGAAAGGATCAGAGAAAATAACTAATGGGTACTAAACTTAATACATGGGCAATGGAACAGTGTGTACAATAAACCCCCATGATGCAAGTTTACCTATAGTACAAGCTTACACGTGTACCCCTGAATTTGAAATAAAAGTAAATTAAAACACAAAAACAAGAACTACCCAGAGGAAAACAAGCCATTATTCAAAAGATACCTGCACACACATGTTTATAGCAGCACAATTCACAATTGCAAAATCGTGGAACCAACCTAAATGCCCATAATCAACGAGTGGATAAAGAAATACACACACACACACACACACACACACACACACACACACAATGGAATACTACAAAGCCATAAAAAGAAGTGAATTAATAGCATTTGCAGTGACTTGGAGACTATTATTCTAAGTGAAGTAACTCAGAAATGGAAAACCAAACCTCATATGTTCTCACTGATACGTGGGAGCTAAGCTATGAGGACACAAAGGCATAAGAATGATACAATGGACTTAGAGGACTTGGGGGAAAGAATAGGAGGGGGAGAGGGATGAAAGACTACAAATATGGTGCAGTGTATACTGCTCGGGTGATGAATGCACCAAAATCTCACAAATCACCACTAAAGAACTTACTCATGTAACCAGATACCACCTGTACCCCGATAACTAATGGGGAAAAAAATCCTACTGGGAACAGATAAAAAATAAATAAATTAAATAAATAACATATAAAAGATTCACTTAAAAAAAAAAAAAAAGCAAGCTTCACTTCCTTCATGGCCTACCTAAAAGAAAACCTACAGAAAGAAGAATTCTGGGAAATGTAGTTCAGCTTAGTACAACACCATATTTCCCTTAATCACTACTTTTAGAAAGCGATGGCTCCCTCTCAGACCATTCCATAGCCACCAGCGTTGCCTTTGGCAAGCTTCCCAGGGTGCGGTCTGACTTGTAGTGCTGTCCCTCCATGGCTCCCATCCCACACACTGAGCCTATCCATGCAAAGCCACTTTTCCTCTTCTGGCCTTGACTGAAATGCCACACCCTAGAGCTTTCTAAACATCCACAAAAGGGCAAAAAAGGGCCCCCAAAAATCCATGGGAAATAAGAAACAAGAAGGAACCAGATGTTAATTTCTTCTTCTGTTCTTTCCACAAACTACATTCAGATGTAGGTCTTTAGTGTCCAACGATGAACATGCTTGCTGAGTGACCTACTTGTCACTTGACAGCCCATCATGAAGCAGGTGGGCAGCGGGATAACTCATTACATTGCATCATTTCATGTTTGTTCCTGCCTTGCCTCTCATTTTCCACATCCTCACCATTTGGACTTGCTTGTCTCTATTAAGAGCAGCATATTAATCCTTGTCTCTGTGCCCTAGAAAGCCACCAGGCAATTTGAAGAACCATTTGGGGCTGCAGAAGATAAATTTAGAGTGGAAAACTATCTACTTTATTGCAGTGAACCCTAAGCTGCACCTTCTTGTTCAAGTATAAACACAGAAAAAGACACTTGTTTGCTTCATCTAAGGTTGGGGTTTAGTTGAAAGCATTAGTGTAAACAACAGGTGGGCCACATCTTACACCTATTATCGGTGGCATTTTAAGATTTTTTTTTATTTCATTCTTTCCAACTATTCTGTTAATAAAGTCAAGTTGATGGAGGAGAAATAGAAAGTCGTTCTGGGGGAGCATCATGGATATAATAGGCCCTTAGTAAAAAGAAGAAAGAAACATTGGAAAGTGTTCTAATGCTGCAAAGAAAGACGGTTTTGAAAACTTTCTGCCTCATTGTTTCACTTGGGATAAATTTGAATATTAGCACATCCATATTGTGGGCTTTTACTGTTTTCACACTTAAGTTACCTCTAATTGTAAGCAGAATGCTTCTGGAAGACTTCTCGGGATTTTCAGATTCAAAAATGTCTTTGCAACATATAATTGCTTCTATGAGATCAAGAGGACATATGTCCAGACAGACAAGAAGAAAAATAGTAAAAAGATCTTTCCCTGCATTTTAATTAAACCAACACTTATTGAGAATTCCTTATAGACCACAAAAAATGGATGGCATTGAGTATATAAAAATGAATTAGGACCTAATTTCAATATATTATGATGAGTGCTCTGAAAGAAGGAAACATTAAGGACTATGACAGGAAAAGCATCTATTCCTGGGACTTTGGAAAGGACTGCTAGAAGAAATGACAACTACCTGAGGTTTGGAGGATAATTAAGGGTCAGCCAGGCAGAGGAGGGAGAAGTGGTGTTTCAAAATGACCTTTAGTGTGTGTTCATTAGGCCACCTACTAAGTAGTTAAATAAGCTCCAAGAAAAAAAAGTCTTACACCTTATTCCTCAAACCTCACTTTTTTTTACCTGCTTTAGTTCTCAAAATAAAAGGGTCAAAGAGAACAGTTCCTTCGTTTGACTCCTACAATACATAAAGACAGTGTCATAGAGCAAAAAATAACTAAACCTGAGGCTTTTAAAAACCTGAAATGGATTTTAAAATTAGACAAACACATTTCTATTCTATTTGAGGCTGCTTTTCACAGATACGGAAGTTTTTTTCAACTACACTTATTATAGCTCAAGTTACCTTAGTAGTTATGTCTGGAACTTCATGGGGTGATAGGAAAGATGAGGTGAAACACAGAGTGACAAAGAGCAAATGATTTTTACTTATTTACATATGTAAAAAGGTTTTCCTTCAAGATTTCCAATACATTATCAGCACTAAGTTATGTTTTTTTTCCTCAAAAGAACAAGGTCTCCTTCTGAGTTAAACAATAACATCAGCCACACCATTGTTGAAGGCAGCAAGGCATTTCCCACAATGCAACTAAAAGTTTTGCCCACCCCAGTACTTTGGCATAGTTCACAAGAGAAGAGACAAAGGAAGCCAGCTAGGCACCATCTTCCATTCCTGAAAGCTGATTATTACAACAAGTTATACAAAACTTTCTTGGTGAGATATGTCTCTGGTCTATAATTTTTTGCCCATTTTGACTTTCTTTTCATATCTTCATTTCAGTCTTAAAGACAAACTATTGACAAATCACATTTTCATTCATTTTTCCAATATTTTCTCTAATTCCTCCCCAAACATTCACACAGGTAATTAAATGAATACTTTTTAACCTTTTAAAAATTATATCTGAACTGAAATAAAACATCTTAAACTATAGCAGGTTAAAACTTTAAGGCAAATCCTTCACCCAAGAAAGATTATTCTTATTTGTTTTCCAGAAGGTCTAAATGTTAGATCATTCCCCTTTCTGCTTCTTTCTCTTTATGTTTGATATATATTTCCAGTGAGACTTTGAAGCACCTAATCTAGAAAAGATGTTAATGGTCAGAAGATACAGGCTACCCTTAGCAGGGCAAGAGGATACAGAGTATATGGACACTACATCTTCCCAGATTCCACACTTTCATGATCGAAAGGCAAGTAGGAGCCTCAGATTTCAGCAGGTTCCTACCAAACTTCTTTCACACCTCAACACCAAATCTTCTTCACCATTATGTTCACTGAATGCTTTATTGCTATTCCCATCAGTCACCAAAGAAACAAACAAATGCCCAGGCCATTCCTCCTTCTCCAGTACCCAAACCCCAGTAGAGCTTCTCTTTCCTTGTTCCATCTCTCCACACCACCAGGAACCTTCCACTGATCCTTCTGAAAACAACTGTCTGATACAAGTAACCACCACTGTACCTTATACTTCTTCCCTGAATGTTCACTACGACTTCTCCCAAAACCTCACTCTTCTCTAAGAACACTGCCTACACTTCACCCTTTCAAATTGTGGCTGTTTTCTCTTCAAAATTTATGTCACTGAACTTGGAAGTAGGTAGGTATCCTTTTTGCTGCTGTTTTTGATCTTGAACCATTCTCTTCCTCTCATCCCTAAAAAACACTAGATTATAACCCATTCTATTCAGATTAGCCACTGTCTTGCATTCATCTGATAACCTCAAAATCACTTCTCTTATTACCTGAAGATTTCATCTTCCGCTCACTAGCACTCTCTCCATTACTACATCTTATATAACAATGGTCTCAATTTCACTTGTCCTGTGGTAATTTTGACTAGGTCTACATTTTACTCTCGAAAGTATTCCAGTTCCAGTTAAGTTATGTATTTACCTTGGTCATAATGATCCATCTTTGAAACAGACAAATAAATGATCCTTCCCATCTCTCACACTGTAATCCCTCATTTCTTCTCATCCCATGATACTGCCCTGAGTCTACCTTGGTTATTCATTCCCAAGGTGTACTGGGAACCATCCCCTAGATTTTTATCATTATTGAACACTAAACTCCCTTCCCCCAAAATCTTAATTTAAATCTTCCCACTCTCTGACCATTCCTATCTTTTCAAGTCACACCTAATGTTACCCTAGCCACAGCAATCCTTCCTCCCTTGTTACCTATAATTCATTGCTTCTACCACCTTTTCCTTTTCCCTCATTCCTTCATGTCTCCATTTCTCTATACATGTCACTTAAATTTCCCGATCAGTCATTAAAACCCCCCTTTTGCCTAGTTCATCTTGCCCTTCATCTTATTCTCTTGCTGCATTAGTCTGTTCTCACATTGCTATAAGGAAACACCCTAAACTGGGCAGTGTACAACGAAGAGGTTTAATTGACTCACAGTTCAGCAAGGCTGGGGAGGCCTCGGGAAACTTACAATCATAGGGGAAGGGGAAGGGGAAGGGGAAAGAAGACATCTTCTTCACAGGGTGGCAGGAAGGAGAAGTGCCGAGCGAAGCGGGAAGAGCACTTTATAAAATCATCAGATCTCGTGAGAACTCACTATCATGAGAACAGCATGCAGGAAACTACCCGCCATGATTGAACTACCTCCACTTCGTCTCTCTCTTGACATGTAGGGATTATGGGGATTAGAATTCAAGATGAGAAGATTTGGGTGGGGACACAAAGCCTAACCATATCACTAGGCTAAACCAAAACCTTAGTAGCTAAGTTTATTTGTCTATTTTACACTTCTACCCAAGTCATTGAATTAGAGTGGAAACAGAAAACAAACACATACATACACACACACACACACACTACACACAATCACTGTACCATGTTGAATGTATTTACTTTAAACTTGTGATTATATCAAATGGGTCCATAATGCTATGTGACAATTTTATTATATATACGCAGACCATTCACTCTTCCATTCCCCTAGATGATTCCATTCATTCTACCCTATACTCAATTTTGAAAATCTCCCTTGTCCTCTCTTTCAGCTGATGAGCTTGCTTCCTATTATACCAAGAGAAGAGAAACAATCAGAAGCGAGCTTCCACAGACTCCTCCATCACAGTCTGTCTGACCCCTGCATTTGAACATTACCTTCTTTTTCAACTGTAAATGCTCCTGCAAAACATCAACTTTTTAATTTATCCACAAGATATATCCATTGCCAAGTAACATTAGGTCACATCTATCCTCTTAGGAAGGGAGAACACAGATGGAGGAAAAATAGTATTGTAAGAAATAGGAGATAGGCCTAGAGAATGTGATGTAATGCACGTAAAGCATCCACTGCAGAAGTGATTCCAAGTCTATATTCAGACACTAGATAAATACTACAAGAAATACAGTGGATCTACTGGAGGTAAACTCATATCAAAAATACATCTCATATAATCTGACAGTCTCAATAGTAGACCAAAGTGGCCATTTTATTGTTTGTTTTCATCTAGGGTTCCTATGATCAATTAAGTACTACTAAAGAGTCATGTGGTTTGGACTATTCAGTTTACCAGATTGATTTTGCTGTCATTATGGTAACTGGCCATCTTAGCTTTTAATAGTTGGCACTACTAAATTAACTGTTAACTAAACTGCTTCTTGGCCTTTGCCATCCCCTGGGTATTCTCTTTCCATCAAAATTACAGAGGCCATTTAAATCACAGTATTTCCTACCAGCATTTCCATAGTAGAGAGAACAGCCACCACCATGCTTTGAAAAGATGCCAGTGATCTCCTCACCTATATACAGTTACTTATCAAGGCTTTGATGGAGAAAATGTTGCAAGGTCAGTCAGTGTTGGGCAGATGGTACCTGATAAATTCACACCAGCAATTCTTTCTTCTGCAATATACCAAAGTAGAAGAACGAAATTCTAGATGGTGTTATAAAACTAAACTAGTAAAGTCATGTATCAATTTTATTTTCAAAAATAGAAGAATGCACTGTTAGTACGGATAGTAGTTCGGTTAATTATAACAAGTCAGGGAGGTCATATTTAGTGGGTTAATTTTTACAAAGCTGGTGAGCAAATTTAATGTACCCTGAGAGACAAGTGAAGAAACATAATACTTTACAACGGAGATTTTAAGTCAATGTGGTTTTCTATAACAAATAGAAATTATTTATAAATTATTAAGTCAGAGGTCCTTAGACAATAACTATTAAAACAAGTGTACAAATATTATAGAAAAGTAATTTTGTTTTTCATAGCAAACAAGTATAGAAATTTGGCTTCATCATGACTAGTTAATAAGTGCAGGTTGGACTTAGCTTTTATAATGATTGGTTTGTAAATAATCTCTCAATGCCCCCTTACCTGGAGAAATGGCTTTACATTCTCAAAAGCACTTGTGCCAGTAACTTTCCTATTTTTTATTAAGCACTCTTGAATTGTATGGTCAAAGTTTTTAACTAGAATTTTAACCATGGCTGAATAAAATTATCTGAGAATTTTAAAATTTTACAAAAATTGATTTCTCATAACTTCCTTCCATGTGGGACACCATTAAGCCCAGTGTTCTGTCAACCCGCAAAGCAAATGGTCCGTTGAACTACCTTTTGAATCAGAATTCTGCTATGTGTCTATCCCCTGCTAGATTCAATCTGATCTAAAATGTTGTTTCTCTCTTTTTGGATTTCAGAATTCATTCTCACATATTCCTTAGATTTTTGTTTATGTACATTACCAAAGTTGTGCAATTCTTTTGCTTTGGTAGTCTTTCACTTCTCCCCAGGTTTGACTTTATAATTGGCCTTGTAGGTCCTGCTGAGATCTGACTCTACTTATGTGTCTGGTTGTTCAGAAGGAAATAGAAATAAGGGGAAGTGGACTCATTTTGCAAGGTAACTCCCATAGACTAGGGAGGTATAATACCTTCAAGCAAGAGAGAATACCCCTCAGCAAACAAGAGGAGAGGTGTGCTTAAGTGATCAATAAAGGCTCAGTGGGGGATAAGAGTCCTTCAATTACTCTAATTGATCCCCATCTAAATTGTTGAGGACTATTCTCACCTAATCAATACCTCGACATTCACGGAAGAGACATGATGAGGCTGTGGATTCAAAGAACAATGTACTTCAGCAACATGCTGCATCACATTTTTAGTTTGATTTAGTTTAGAAACCTTAGCTGTATAAATAAGATATAAAATACCTGTAGACAGAGTTCTGGAAATCTGTTTTTAGTGTACTCCATGGTGACAGTATTTATGGATTGGAGTTTAATTATTACCTCTTTAAGTTGTGCAGCATTATTAAGAGTTATTCTGCATTCCTTGAATTGTACTTGCCTTTTATAGTGTTATATGCCAACAGCAACATAGTCCCTTTAACCTTTGTCTTCAATAAGCACTTCACTCAAGATGATTGTTGATGATAATTTTTTTGGCCACTGCTAGGAGTAAAATTTCAGAGTATCATCACTGAATGCTAACAGGATTTTCATGACCTTTACCGCATCAGGAGCAGACGATCAATTCCCGATTCTCCATATCCTCATTTTCCTGAAGGACTTTCACCTAAAGCCCATTCCTTTGTGCCAAAATCTATTCAGCTAGTGTTCTTCATTGCATGAAGGAGAATAAACTCCAGCAAATTTAAATAGAAAATGAATTTGTTATAAGGACTAAGCATAGGCTGTGGGATCAATGGGATATCCGGAAAACACAGGCTTAGATGGCAGACAATGTCTATGGAGGGCAAGATGGGAGAACACAAACAAGACAACATAACATAATAATCATACAATGCCTCTGGCAGAGCCACCACTTAACACACCATCACAGTTGCTGGAACTTTGTGCTTCCTTTAATTACTCCTCAATTTTCCTTGAGTATTTGAATCTCTTAAAACTCAAAGTCTTGGATGGGTACATCTAATTTGACAAGCTTATATCCATGTCTCCCTCTAAAACTCAAAGTGATTATCCTTTAAATGCAAAGATATATTTGAAAATTGACATGCCATGAAAAGCCAAATTTGGACTAACATTAGCAAAAAGCAGAAATAAAATATAGAAATTTTTTATTATGTAGAGAATAAAAAATAAAATGTTTTGAAATAAATTTAACAAAAATGTATAGTTTTTTTAGAAAAACCACAAAATTTTACTGAATGACATAAAATAAGATTGGAATAAATGAGACATACCATGTTTTTGGAAGAGAAAAAAATGGTATTAAAAATATTTAAACTCATTAAATTGTTTTCTTTAAATTCAAACAAATTACACTAAAGTATTCAGAGTTCTTTCCATTAACGCTAGTAAGTTGATTCTACAATCATAGAAGGAAATGTGCAAGAATAGCCATAATGATCTTGGAAACTAAAATAGTGGCAAGGTACTCATCATTACCAAATACTAAAAATAATTATAAAGCTATGGAAATTAAAGTGGTATGGTATTAACCAAAAATATCGGGCTAATATCAAGCAAATAAATGGGAAAGAATACAGATTCCAAAATACTTAGGTATTAGAATTTTAGGATTTAATAAGAGTATCACTTCAAGTCAGTGAAAAAGAATAAATATAAGATATATGATATTGGGGCAATCATTTAACAACTTGGAAAAATGTTAGATCTCTATTTCACACCATTTACAAAAAAAAAATACTGCCTAGATGATACATTTTTAAAAATATATAGGAGGGGTCACCAAAGATGGCCGAATAGGAACAGCTTCAGTCTCCAGCTCCCAGCATGAGTGACACAGAAGATGGGTGATTTTTGCATTTTCAACTGAGGTACTGGGTTCATCTCACTGGGGCGTGTCAGACAGTCAGTGCTGGTCCGCAGGTGCAGCCCAACTAGCGTGAGCTGAAGCAGGGCGAGGCATCACCTCACCTGGGAAGCACAAGGGGGAAGGGAATTCCTTTTCCTAGCCAAGGGAAATGAGATACACAACACTGGGAAAATCGGGTAACTCCCACCCTAATACAGTGCTTTATCAAGGGTCTTAGCAAGTGGCACACCAGGAGATTATATCCCACAACTGGCCCAGAGGGTCCCACGCCCACAGAGCCTCCCTCATTGCTAGCACAGCAGTCTGAGATCTAACTGCAAGGCGGCAGTGAGGCTGGGGGAGGGGTGCCCACCATTGCTGAGGCTTAAGTAGGTAAACAAAGCCGCTGGGAGGCTCGAATTGGGTGGAGCCCACTGCAGGTCAAGGAGGCCTGCCGGCCTCTGTAGACTCCACCTCTGGGGACAGGACATAGCTAAACAAAAGCAGCAGAAACCCTGGCAGATGTAAAAGTCTGTCTCACAGCTTTGAGGAGAGCAGTGGTTCTCCCAGCACGGAGGTTGAGATCTGAGAATGGACAGATTGCCTGCTCAAGTGGGTCCCTGACCCCTGAATAGCCTAACTGGGAGACATCCCCCACTAGGTGCAGACCGACACCTCACACCTCACATGGCTGGGTACACCCGAGACGAAGCTGGCAGAGCAAGAATCAGAGAGCAACACTCGCTGTTCAGCAATATTCTATCTTCTGCAGCTTCCACTGCTGATACCCAGGCAAACAGGGTCTGGAGTGGACCTCAAGCAAACTCCAACAGACCTGCAGCTGAGGGTCCTGACTGTTAGAAGGAAAACTAACAAACAGAAAGGACACTCATACCAAAACCCTATCAGTATGCCATGATCATCAAAGAACAAAGGGAGATAAAAGCACAAAGATGGGGAAAAAGCAGGGCAGAAAAGCTGGAAATTAAAAAAATCAGAGGGCATCTTCTCCTCAAAAGGAACGCAGCTCATTGCCAGCAACGGAACAAAGCTGGATGGAGAATGACTTTGATGAGTTGAGAGAAGAAGGCTTCAGTCGATCAAACTTCTCAGACCTAAAGGAGGAACTAGTTAACCAGCGCAAAGAAATTAAAACCTTGAAAAAATAATGGATGAACGGATACCTAGAATAATCAATGCAGAGAAGACCTTAAAAGAACTGATAGAGATGAAAACCATGACATGAAAACTACATGACAAATGCACAAGCTTCAGTAACCAACTCGAACAACTGGAAGAAAGAGTATCAGTAATTGAAGATCAAATGAATGAAATGAAGCAAGAAGAGAAGTGTAGAGAAAAAAGAGTAAAAAGAAAAGAACAGAGCCTCCAAGAAATATGGGATTATGTGAAAAGACCAAATCTACGTCTGATTGGTGTGCCTGAAAGTGACAGGGAAAATGGAACCAAGTTGGAAAACACTCTGCAGGATATCATCCAAGAGAACTTCCCCAACCTAGGAAGGCAGGCCAACATTCAAATTCAAGAAATACAGAGAATGCCACAAAGATACTCCTCGAGAAGAGCAACTCCAAGAAACAGAATTGTCAGATTCACCAAAGTTGAAACCAGAGGAAAAAATGTTAAGGGCAGCCAGAGAGAAAGGTCAGGTTACCCACAAAGGGAAGCCCATCAGACTAACAGCAGATCTCTTGGCAAAAACTCCCCAAGCCAGAAGAGAGTGGAGGCCAATATTCAACATTCTTAAAGAAAAGAATTTTCAACCCAGAATTTCATATCCAGCCAAACTAAATTTCATAAGTGAAGGAGAAATAAAATCCTTTACAGACAAGCAAATGCTGAGAGATTTTGTCACCACCAGGCCTGCCCTACAAGAGTTCCTGAAGGAAGCACTAAACATGGAAAGGAACAACTGGTACCAGCCATTGCAAAAACATGTCAAAATGTAAAGACCATCGAGGCTAGGAAGAAACTACATCAACTAACGAGCAAAATAACCAGTTAATATCATAATGGCAGGATCAAGTTCACACATAACAATCTTAACCTTAAATGTAAATGGACTAAATGCTCCAATTAAAAGACACAGACTGGCAAACTGGATAAAGAGTCAAAACCCATCAGTCTGCTGTATTCAGGAGACCCATCTCACATGCAGAGACATACATAGGCTCAAAATAAAGGGATGGCGGAAGATCTACCAAGCAAATGGAGAACAAAAAAAAAGCAGGGGTTACAATCCTAGTCTCTGATAAAACAGACTTTAAACCATCAAAGATCAAAAGAGACAAAGAAGGCCATTACACAATGGTAAAGGGATCAATTAATCAGGAAGAGCTAACTATCCTAAATATATATGCACCCAATACAGGAGCACCCAGATTCATAAAGCAAGTCCTTACAGACTTACAAAGAGACTTAGACTCCCATACAATAATAATGGGAGACTTTAACACCCCACTGTCAACGTTAGACAGATCAACAAGACAGAAAGTTAACAAGGATATCCAGGAATTGTACTCAACTCTACACAACGTGGACCTAATAGACATCTACAGAACTCTCCACCCCAAAAACAACAGAATATACATTCTTCTCAGCACCACATCACACTTATGCCAAAATTGACCACATAATTGGAAGTAAAGCATCCCTCAGCAAAGGTAAAAGAACAGAAATTGTAACAAACTGTCTCTCAGACCACAGTGCAATCAAACTAGAACTCAGGACTAAGAAACTCAATCAAAACCGCTCAACTACATGGAAACTGAGCAACCTGCTCCTGAATGACTACTGGGTACATAACGAAATGAAGGCAGAAATAAAGATGATCTTTGAAACAATGAGAACAAAGATACAACATACCAGAATCTCTGGGACACATGTAAAGCAGTGTGTAGAGGGAAATTTATAGCACTAAATGACCACAAGAGAAAGCAGGAAAGATCTAAAATTGACACCCTAACATCACAATTAAAAGAACTAGAGAAGCAAGAGCAAACACATTCAAAAGCTAGCAGAAGGCAAGAAATAACTAAGATCAGAGTAGAACTGAACAACATAGAGACACAAAAAACCCTCCAAAAAATCAATGAATCCAGGAGCTGCTTTTTGAAAAGATCAACAAAATTGATAGACTGCTAGCAAGACTAATAAAGAAGAAGAGAGAGAAGAATCAAATAGATGCAATAAAAAATGATAAAGGGGATATCACCACCGACCCCATAGAAATACAAACTACCATCAGAGAATGCTATAAACACCTCTATGCAAATAAACTAGAAAACCTAGAGGATATGGATAAATTCCTAGATGCTTACACTCTCCCAAGACTAAACCAGGAAGAAGTTGAATCCCTGAATAGACCAATAGCAGGCTCTGAAATTGAGGCAATAATTAATAGCCTACCAACCAAAAAAACTCCAGGAATAGATGGATTCACAGCCAAATTCTACTAGAGGTAGAAGGAGGAGCTGGTACCATTCCTTCTGAAACGATTCCAATCAATAGAAAAACAGGGAATCCTCCCTAACTCATTTTATGAGGCCAACATCATCCTGATACCAAAGCCTGGCAGAGAAAACAAAAAAAAGAGAATTTTAGACCAATATCCCTGATGAACATTGATGCAAAAATCCTCAATAAAATACTGGCAAACCGGATCCAACAGCACATCAAAAAGCTTATCCACCATGATCAAGTGGGCTTCATCCCTGGGATGCAAGGCTGGTTCAACATACGCAAATCAATAAACATAATCCAGCGTATGAACAGAACCAAAGACAAAAACCACATGATTATCTCAATAGATGCAGAAAAGGTCTTTGACAAAATTCAACAGCTCTTCATGCTAAATACTCTCAATAAATTTGGTATTGATGGAACGTATCTCAAAATAATAAGAGCTATTTATGACAAACCCACAGCCAGTATCATACTGAATGGGCAAAAACTAGAAGCCTTCCCTTTGAAAACTGGCACAGGACAGGGATGCCCTTTCTCACCACTCCTATTCAACACAGTGTTGGAAGTTCTGACTAGGGCAATCAGGCAAGAGAAAGAAATATAGGGTATTCAGTTAGGAAAAGAAGAAGTCAAACTGTCCCTGTTTGCAGATGACATGATTGTATATTTAGAAAACCCCATTGTCTCAGCCCAAAATCTCCTTAAGCTGATAAGCAACTTCAGCAAAGTCTCAGGATACAAAATTAATGTGCAAAAATCACAAGCATTCTTATACACCAGTAACAGACAAACAGAGAGCCAAATCAGGAATGAACTTCCATTCACAATTGCTTCAAAGAGAATAAAATACCTAGGAATCCAACTTACAAGGGATGTAAAGGACCTCTTCAAGGACAACTACAAACCACTGCTCAGTGAAATCAAAGAGGACACAAACAAATGGAAGAACATGCCATGCTCATGGATAGGAAGAATCAATATCGTGAAAATGGCCATACTGCCCAAGGTAATTTATAGATTCAATGCCATCTCCATCAAGCTACCAATGAGTTTCTTCACAGAATTGGAAAAAACTGCTTTAAAGTTCATATGGAACCAAAAAAGAGCCCGCATCTCCAAGACAATCCTAAGCCAAAAGAACAAAGCTGGAGGCATCATGCTACCTGACTTCAAACTTTACTACAAGGCTACAGTAACCAAAACAGCATGGTACTGGTACCAAAACAGAGATATAGACCAATGGAACAGAACAGTGCCCTCAGAAATAATACAACACATCTACAGCCATCTGATCTTTGACAAACCTGACAAAAACAAGAAATGGGAAAAGGATTCCCTAGTTAATAAATGGTGCTGGCAAAATTGGCTAGCCATAAGTAGAAAGCTGAAACTGGATCCTTTCCTTACTCCTTATATGGAAATTAATTCAAGGTGGATTAGAGACTTAAATGTTAGACCTAAAATCATAAAATCCCTAGAAGAAAACCTAGGTCATTCTATTAAGGACATAGGCATGGGCAAGGACTTCATGTCTGAAATACCAAAAGCAATGCAACAAAAGCCAAAATTGACAAATGGCATCTAATTAAACCAAAGAGCTTCTGCACAGCAAAAGAAACTACCATCAGAGTGAACAGGCAACCTACAGAATGGGAGAAAAATTTTGCAATCTACTCATCTGACAAAGGGCTAATATCCAGAACCTACAAAGAACTCAAATTTACCAGAAAAGAACAAACAACCCCATCAAAAAGTGGGCAAAGGATATGAACAGACACTTCTCAAAAGAAGACATTCATACAGCCAACAGACACATGAAAAAATGCTCATCATCACTGGCCATCAGAGAAATGCAAATCAAAACCACAATGAGATACCATCTCACACCAGTTAGAATGGCGATCATTAAAAAGTCAGGAAACAACAGGTGCTGGAGAGGATGTGGAGAAATAGGAACACTTTTACACTGTTGGTGGGACTGTAAACTAGTTCAACCATTGTGGAAAACAGTGTGGCCATTCCTCAAGGATCTAGAACTAGAAATACCATTTGACCCAGCCATCCCATTACTGGGTATATACCCAAAGGATTATAAATCATGTTGCTATAAAGACACATGCACACATATGTTTATTGTGGCACTATTCACAATAGCAAAGACTTGGAATCAACTCAAATGTCCATCAGTGACAGACTGTATTAAGAAAATGTGGCACATATACACCATGGAATACTACGCAGCCATAAAAAAGATGAATTCGTGTCCTTTGTAAGGACATGGATGCAGCTGGAAACCATCATTCTTAGCAAACTAACACAAGAACAGAAAATCAAACACTGCATGTTCTCACTCATAGGTGGGAATTGAACAATGAGATCACCTGGACACAGGAAGGGGAACATCACACATTGGGGCCTATTGTGGGATGGGATAGCATTAGGAGTTATACTTAATGTAAATGAGGAGTTAATGGATGCAGCACACCAACATGGCATATGTATACATATGTAACAAACCTAGAACTTAAAGTATAATAATAAAAAATAAAAAATTCACACAGTAAATAAAAGAATTATATAACTTTGAAAAAAAATAAAAAATATATATATGGGAGAAGAAAATATATTTTTACACGTCTTCTTAAATAAGGAGCATATAGAAAAACTAATGGGAAAGACTGATACACTTGATAACAAAATTAAAACTTCAAGCCGGGTGTGGTGGCTCAGACCTATAATGCTAGCACTTTGGGAAGCCGAGGCAGGCAGATCATTTGAGGTCAAGAGTTTGAGATCAGCCTGGCCAATATGGTGAAACCCCGTCTCTATGAAAAATACAAAAATTAGCCAGGCATGGTGTCACCCACCTGTTATCCCAGGTACTCGGGAAGTTGAGGCACAAGAATCGCTTGAACCTGGGAGGTGGAGGTTGCAGTGAGCTGAGATGGCCCCACTGCACTCCAACCTGGGCAACACAGCAAGACTGTGTCTCAAAAAATAAAAATAAAAAATAAAAAAATTAAAACTTCAGTTTGATGGAAGACACCACGATTCAAGTTACGGGAAGTACCAGTTGGTGAAAATATTTTTCATCAAAAATGTTGAAAATATATAAAATACATAAGAAACAATGATCCCAATACAGAAATAGGAAAAAAATACATGAGCAGGCATTTCATAGAAATGAAAAAATTCAAATGATTAATAAAGCATATTATAAAAGATGCTTACCCTTCTTAAAAACAAAATAAAATAGCAGCAAGATATTGTTTTCATTTACTACTTTGCAAAAATTAAAATGTCAAAGATGTGGGCATGGGGCCCCTCACATCATTCTCACAATAATATAAATAAATATGTTCCACATTTTGAAGGCCAGATCAATAGTGCCTATTAAAATTAAAAATGAGTGCACTTCCTGCAAATCTGCTTCTTGGTAAGAGCCCTAACGAAACACTGATTCTTAAGCACAGGGGGATATAAACAAGAATATTAATTACAGAAATGTTTGGAATAGCAAAAACCTGAAAGCAATCTCAATGACTTTTTAAATAGCAAAATTACTAACATATATTTGGTAGCATTAAACAATAGGAGACGTACTGTTGCAGAAGAAGCAAACTACAAAATACACATATAGTATTACAACATTTATGTTAAAAACATGCAACACAAAACATATTTCTAGGAATTCATGTAAACAGTTGAGAAAACTATGTAAAGCTGATAAAATGATTGCTGCTAGAGAGAATAATTGAATTGTATATGGTAGTTAAGGGGTATTTTTAATTTGTCTTTAATGTTAATATTTTTGAAATGATAATGTATTTATCTGTTATCTATATATTTTTCATTATTTAAAATTTACAATTTACCTCTTGATTTAATGTTGAAGGATACAGCAAAATCTATTACTATAATCACACTATAGTCATCAAAAACATGATTTTAGACATATAAAGAAATAGGTCACATATGCAAGACTGTTTTTCCCAATGAAGTTGAGTGAACTTTTCCTTGACAACTGAGGGAAACGTTCTCACATTAATGTTTTAAATAAAGGATGTGATAACATTTACCATGTAACTGATAATGTCAGTAAAGACCATTTCCACTATGTCAAGCAGCTTAGACAAGTAGCACATCGCAATAATCTATTAAGTATCTTGCATTGACTTAACCCACATTTAAGGGCTAATAAAGGCATAAGTTTTAATAAGACAAGATGCCAGGATATTTTTCTTAATCAAGATCAAACATGTCTGCAAATGGCTTTATCCCCAAGAGTTTGACTTTTCCTATTTGATTATTTTTTTCACTTACTGGAAAGAGAAATTCATGATGAATTTGGGGTCATATTTTAAACCCACATTCAAATAATGACACAGAGAGTAATGAAATACTTCATGGAGTTGAATGCAACCAAAGCTGAGAGTAGGTGTCCACTCAGTGGATCTCTACAGAGACATTCAACTTTCCAACTCTTGTCTATGATCCTATGAGACCATCTGAGAGAGCTTCAGAGGTAGTTTCAGAAAGAACACATTCCCGTCACTCCTGAGTCCATGTTTGATCCAGATATTCATAACCATCTGCCATAACCATTGCACACTTGCTATCATCTCAATGGTCTGTAAGTTAAGGTTTTCTGATTTAGAAATTTAAAAATAAACTGTGCTAAATATGGAATGTGACCTAAAGCTTAAGTCTGCCATCAGTATGGCCCAATAGCCATACTTGATAAAAAGTTTAGACGATACTATCCTTCTAAATCAGGGATTGGAAAATTAAAAACCAACTGCTGATGTTTAAAATACAATTAGTTCCATTTATGACATTGTAATAATGATTTTTAATTAATCTAAAATTAGTGGTCCTTGTGTGGGTCAATTCAAAAGTGGCTGGTGAAAAATGAAAACAAATGCTGCTTGGATTGTGTAGCCTTGAGTAAACTTATTTATAAAATTGGGAAATTTTCTGTAGTTTCTTCCAGAGATCTATGTGATGAATAATAACTAAGATAAAGCATGAAAAGCTTTTAGGACAGATGCCTGGTATATAATAAGAGTTTGATAAGCAATAGATTATGAATAGCTTTCAAGTCCCTGGTCCCATTGGCAAACATACCTTTAATGTGAAAACAGATGCTGGTGGCTACAGCCAGCAAATTTCCAATATCCCCAACCCATTGGTCAGACCATCCCAATGGTGAGAAGGATGCAATTAAACATTCAGTTCACCTAACTCCCCAGATTCTTGTTCTATTCTCATCAGGAAACACTCTAACAATGATTTGGCTGCTCATGTCATCTATTTTCAGATAGTCTCAGGCTCTGTATTATTAATGTACTATTGTGTAATATTCATTTTTGCAACTGATTGTGAGTTCATGGAAGTGCATCCCCAAAGCTGAATCCAGTCATGGTGTTCTAAAAACAGTTTCTGAAGCCAGAGGCTGAGGGTCAGACCCTGAAATTTGGTCCATTCACCAAGGTAATGAGAGATGCTCATGAAGGCCTCCTCAGAGAGCACCTGCAGCAACCTCCACACTATTACCTTGATATTGGCATTGTTACCTGGGTGCTAGGAAAGCCATTCAAGTTCAACAATTTCACTCTGGGTTTTGGTGCTTAGTACACTTCAGATCCTCTGCTGGAGGCTAGAGATTTTCACTTAAGTATCAGAAAAGGGTTAGGTGATTGGGTGAGGAGAGTCTTAGTAATCAAATCACATTACGAAGCAACTAAAATAAAATTCTAACTGGAGAGAATGATTGTTTAATGGATTGGTAAAGAAGAAAATAAGTAGGAGGAAGGTGGTATTTTCTTCACATCAACATTATTCATCCTGCTTTTGTCAGAAATACTTATTAAAACACCAGCAAACACCAGTAAATCCCCTCCTATCTAAGACTTTTTTAAAATGCACATTGTGGCCGGGTGCGGTGGCTCACGCCTGTAATCCCAGCACTTTGGGAGGCCTAGGTGGGCAGATCATGAGGTCAAGAGTTCGAGACCAGCCTGGCTAACGTGGTGAAACCCCATTTCTACTAAAAATACAAAAATTAGCCGGGCATGGGGGTGTGCACCTGTAATCCCGGCTACTCAGGAGCCTTAGGCAGGAGAATTGGTTGAATCCAGAAGGCAGAGGTTGCAGTGAACTGAAATCATCACGCCACTACACCCCAGCCTGGGTGACAGAGCGAGACTCCATCTCAAAAAAATAAAATAAAATAAAAATGCACATTGTGTCCTTGGGCATTCTATGCAGACTCAGGCAAGCTGTTCCAGCATGTTATTGGTTGGTTGCTGTCAACAGGAACCTCAGCTGTCTTTGGGGGATCATTCTAGACTGTGGGAAATTGCATTGTACTGACTAACGAGCAATTTGTGGTAGAAGGTAGAAGACTGCCAGACTCACAGAAATGTCCATTAATGCTTTAATATTTCTCCTTCAACCTGATTGCATTTGTTAGCCTTCTATCTAACGTAATTCTGAGTGGGTGGTGGAGAATTTCAGTCAGGTTTACATTATAAATGTGTTTCTGATTCTTTTTTCTTTTATCATGTATATTTTTTCCTTTTATACACAAGACAAATGCTTTTAGCCTGCAAGTAGAGCTAAGCACTCTCAGAGCAACTGACTCATTTAGCAGTGTTTGGCTTCCTGTGCTTGTCAGCGGCAGGTGACATTTAGCACAGGCTTTATCTCAGTTGTGGTAATTACTGGGCTGACATGAGCTCTCATACACAGCACAGATTGTTTTCAGCAGATGTAACCAAGCAACTCCGCTTTCTCTGGAGCAGTTTATCTGGCTTTCAAATTGTGGCATTCCATATAGACACACACACGTGCACACACAAGCACACAAAGAGTTTAATGTCATTTTTATGGAAATAGTCATTCTTTTTTGCTCTGACTGTATTGACTTATGCCACGAGGTGATGGAATGAGATATCTTCATTGTATGCCACTTCTGCATTACATGCTGGTAGTGCATCCTATTAAACAGAAAGGTTATTGGTATTGTAATGTATCTCAGCAGTATACCAAATGCTACTTTAATGATGTAATTAATATGCTTAGATTTACCATTTGATGTTCTTAGGCACCAATTGTGTTACTGATGGGATAGCAATGATTTTTTTTTTTTAATTTGTGAGAGCAGTATTTTTTCTTAGAAGTTGGAATAAGAAAGTGTTTTAATAGAATAAGTTACTATACTAACAACACTCAATTATCTGGGTAAGACATATCTTAGTGATGCAGCAACTTTCAAGATAATTTTTAAGTTCAAACAACTTTACATTATTTATATTTAATCTAATTATGTATCCTGGTACCTAAATACAAAAATAAAGAAAAAAGAATACCTGTAATACCAGCACTTTGGGAGGCAAAGGCAAGTGGATTGCTTGAGCTCAGGAGTTTGAGACTAGACTGGGCAACAAGGCGAAACTCCATCTCTACCAAAAATACAAAAAAAAATTAGCTGGGCGTGGTGGCATGCACCTGTGGTCCCAGCTACTCGGGAGGCTGAGGTGGGAAGGTTGCATGAGCCTGGGAGGCAGAGGTTGCAATGAACCAAGATCATGCCAGGACACTCAAGCCTGGGCAACAGAGTGAAACACTGTCTCAAAAAAATAAATAGCCTAGCACTTTGATATTTTCAGTTTTAACTGACATTCTCACATTTCTTGTGCCAAGGTTACTCTAGTCAGTTAGCAATTACACCATAAAAACACACAATTGCCTAGAGCTGTAATTCAAGACATATTAGTTTTTGCTTTAAACTATAAACACATGTTCAAATTTTCATTTAACTGAATTATGTCACTAGACATGCTATCTAATGTACAGAGACAAGATGTAAAATAATAATAAATTGCTACACTGCAGATTGTGAAATAAATGCAGGCTTCAGCAACAGGGTACTGAGCAAAGCAATGGACTAATAGCAGTAAGTTTGAAAGAGGTTTAGGTCAGGTCAGGGGTGAAGTGAAATGATGAATTAAACCTAGCTAATCAGAGGAGAGCTGCCCTGTGCTCCTACAGCCAGAGAGAGAGAGAATAACAGAGAATATGTGAACATACCACTTATGAACATGTTTCCATTTGTTAAAAAAAAAGAAAAACATTTTAGAGGTATTTGGAAGACCTTTAAATGTTATAAAAGGCCAGTCGCAGTGACTCACGCCTATAATCCCAGCACTTTGGGAGGCTGAGGCAGGCAAATCACCTGAAGTCAGGAGTTCGAGACCAGCCTGGCCCACATGGTAAAACCCCATCTCTACTAAAAATACAAAAATTAGCCAGGCATGGTGGCACGCACCTGTAAGCCCACCTACTTGGGAGGCTGAGGCAAGAGAATCACTTGAACCTGGGAGATGGAGGTTGCAGTGAGTGGAGATCGTATCATTGCACTCCAGTCTGGGCAACAGAGCAAGACTCCGTCTCAAAAAAAAAACAAACAAAAAATGTTATAAAAAATGTTGGATGAATTGAGGCTCAGCCAGATTGTAATTATGCAAAATAAAGCTTTTTGTTAAGTAGAATTTCCATAAGAAATTTTAACCCCTGGCATTTAAATAGGAAGGCAAGGGATGAGGTGCCATCATGAATAAATGTTGAACCTGAGCAAGATATGGACTTATCAAAAAAATTAAAAAGAACTTACTAGCCTGCCCTCAAATTCCATCAAGTGAATAATTGTATTATATGAAAGTCTCTGCCTTTTACTATGCTGAATGAGGATATGAAATAAAAATACTGACAGTTAACCTCCAAAAGTACTTTTACTTCATTATGAGGGAAGCTGTCATTTGATGGAATTCACCTACCTTACATAAGGCATTTTAAGTGGCAGCTATCTTTTAACTCTGCATTTACTCATAATGCCATTCTTTGAAACAATCTCATGTTGATTGGAATTAAAATTCCATTCACTTGACGCACAGTATCTATGTAGCGTAAAATGCCTCCAGTGCCAGGTTATTCGAAATTCTTGTGGCAACTGATAATTAACCTTATGGTTATAACTGATGCTCAGGTTTCTATCGCAATGCACATATTTACAAGCACTCATGCAAAGAGAGAGATAACTTTTGTATTGCTTCATTTAGTGTTTCCTTTGTCCAGAGAAATGAAGGAAACCAGATGGTCCAGGCAACGAAGGGAGAAAGATTTTGAGTAGTAAGAAAACCTAAGTCTAAATGCAAGCTGGCGTCTTCCCACCTTCCCAGTCTTGGGCTCCTTCATTATGGAAAGTCATTGATATTCGCCACTTACCTCCCCTGCAGAGTGGATAGCAAATAATCATGCTGATGTGTCTGAAATCTTTACAGGGAAATCTTGATATTACTTTAAAGGGTTATCCATTGAAGTTAAACCTCAGAAAATCTCCCAACAACCATTTTCCATATAAAACATCTACCCTCTTTGAAAAGTGAATTTCAGGCTTAGCAAAAATCACCATAATAACAGGACTGAAAACTGAATCCTTCCACTTCTTCCTTATAGACCACAAGAGAGAAGCAAACCATGCTGTAAGTATCCTCCCAACGAGATTAAAGAGAACGGACTGCAACCAGCCCAGCACACAGTTTGCACCAGGCCACCAACAGGTGGGATCAATGCACAGCTGTGGGCTGGCTTTTGAGAGAGACCCTTACAGCCCATCACTTAGAGGTCATAATATTTTAGTGGCTCTTCTCTCTGAAAAGAATAAAACCTGCAGATAGTTAAAGAGAATGAAAGTTCTTTTAAAGCAATGGGGTGGAAGTAAGGGTAAAAGGGAGTTGATGAGAACCAAATGTCTCCCATATGGTTCCACACAGAGCTGCTGGAAGATTGTATAAAAAAATTAATTCAACTCATAATTCTGCTCAAAGCCAAATACGTGCACATAATAAAAATGCAACTCAATTATGACATATCTGGGTTTTTTATAACATTGTGGGATGCAGCATCAATCTGCCTTAATATCTAATTCTTAAACTTGCAATATATGTTTCTTTTTCCTACATTTTAGGACCTGACATGGTTGGGAATCGAAGAGATTATCTCTTCCTATCTTAGAAAGTAAAAGGAGTATGAACATTTACCATCCCAGCAACCGGTTCCACATGCATATATATATATGAATATATACATAGGATATATGCTTAGTGATTACTATTTTTCACATGTTAAAGGATAACTCAATTCATTTAAGAGGTAACAAAGCTTTGTAATCTACTAATAGAACATTTTGTGAAGTTCAAGCTCTGTTTTCTGGCCTCTGTTTTCACCCAAATAGTTGGGATGGCAACATATTCAAGAGATGTTCTTGCAAATAATTTAAATAAAAACAAACGGCAGAAAGAGTGAGCTTGAACGAGGTCAGATGTGGCAGTAGGGCCATTCTTAAGTGCACACAGAGCCCAATTTCATTTGTTTCTCTCTAAAAAAAAATATGCAGAATGAAATGAATCAAGTTGAAGCATGAACCAAGTGAATAATTCAAGGTCTACAGGCCAAACTAGATACCGCATATAAGGCACACACAGACTGATTTATTTAACAGGGAGGTTTATGCCAATTAGTAAGGGGTTCTAAAGATTTATGATAAAATACTACCCTCTTTCAAAGAGGGATTGAGAGCTTTGCAGAGGGTTTAGCACGTAGACAAAAGGCCAAGATTCTACGTTAAATATTGGGCATTCAAGATTACAAGAACTTAAAGGTGTCCCCGGCCCCCTTAGGCAAAATTAATCACTCACTAGTATTTGCTCCCTTAGCCATTTAGTATATCTCTATTAAAGCACTTCCTCATGTAATTATAACTATTGACTTGTCTTGTTTCCTCATGAGACTATGGATATTTTTAGGTTATTTATTGTTTTATTCATCTTTATTTCCTCCAAATGGTACACAATGTTTAAGACACACTGGTACTTAATGCATTAATCCTATATCTCTTATGCCCACTGTTTTAAATATTGCTCTGGGTACTGGATACTCAGAATTGATGGAACCCAAACCCCACCTTTAGTGAGTCTGCACATCCAAAGGAGGGCATGACTGAGCTAACGGACAACACAAAACACTGTGCTCGTCCACTTCTAATATTTGCGTATAGTGTAATGAATGTCCAGGCAACAAGGGGTATTTGGGACATCTTCCATTTCCTAAACTCGCAATGGGCTAATTGTAGAGGACGCAATGACCAAGGTGAGTCAAAAATGAGCCTTTCATTTGGCTCTGTGTTTTGATGATGCTACCTCAAAAGAGAAACAGGATCATAAGAACTCAGGAAACATTTAAACAGCTCTACCTCAGAAATAATTAATAAATAACAAATAAAATGTTAGAGCCTGGAAATGACAAAAATTAAGAAGCAGTGTTGCCCAATGACAAGGCCAAGGACACAGTCTCTAAAATATCTAGGAAGAAAGGCCAGAAAGATACACAGACTTCATGACACAACGATATTATAGAGAGGAAAACTGTAAGGCAGCCTCCTACTGTAGCTCAAGATCATGATTACTAGGAAAAGATTTTAAACATTTAAAAGGTCTATGAATAGCTCTTATCAGGCACAGGCTAAGTATTAAAGATGAGAGTAAGCAGTTTCATCCAGTAGCTTTCAAGTTCCCAGAGACAGCATCCCATCCAAATCTCTGTAGAGGGATGTCCTGCCTGCACCCAGACTTGTAGGCAAAGTTCAGCTGAATTCCATCATCTGTGGTTGGTAATCCCTGGGGGGCATTTATTTACATGTGCTGCCATATATGGGGACTTTTTAAAAAATATTCCATATTTATTTTGTTCTATTATTGATGCACAAGACCTGACAGGAAAACTGTGGAGAGGACATAGATTGGGGGAGCGCTACAAGGCCAACCAAAAGGTTTCCGAGTTCCTATGAGGCAACTGTGGTGTCCCAGAAATAGTTGAGGGTATTTCAAGGGACAGGAAGATTGCATTAATACTAAGTGACAAGAACAAGAGTTTTCTTTATTGATATGGCTTCAGAGTTATACCAAGGCTGGTAAGAACTGGGGATATTTGAGTACATTGTGATATCACCTATCAGAGTGACCTCTATCTGTTGTCATGCTACTTCATCCCCTAGAATCAGGCTCTGTCACCTCCTCTCTGACTGTTACTTCCTTTTCACAGCTCTTGACATCTTCACTTATTTTTGGCAGGTGGATATGTTTCACTCTGGTGGATCTACATATTCTTATATGCATTTTTTCAGATATCAACTCACTTTTTTCTTTATAAGACATTTCATTTCTTGATGTTTTGGAAACTATGAAATAGTTTATTGTAGCAAGTCGAATAATATAAAAAGATGTAAAATAATATAAAAGACATAAAAGCCAATTCTAGTGATACAGCCCAGTGGAAAGGGTTCCCCCAGAGAAACCCCAACCAGCCTGCACGCTAGGGTGGAGCCTCGAGAAGTTTGTGCCCTTTGTAGTGGGGCAGAGCCTGACCCCTCCTCTGCCTGTGTGGAACCCGGAATTCAATCTGTGATGCAAGAAGCATATACTGGAAGGACTCTCACTGTGCTGAGGCTCTGTTTCCTCTTTTTCACCTTTTGCCCAATAATTCCATTATTCTCACCCTTCAACTTATCTGCGAGCCTAACCTTTCATCGCTGTGTGACAAGGACCCTATCTTTCGCTGAACTAAGGAAAGTCCTCCAACACCAGTCATCTCCCCTTTGCAAAGCTTCAAGCTTCTAATCCCCACTGGGGTGACCAACATTAACATCTGATATATATTACTTGCCCTCTCCCCTTGCTCATATATAAATATATGCACATATGTAGGTAATTTGTTTGTTCTGTCAGAAAATAAAAATATATACATCTCTGGCAACTTTATTGTATAAAATGCAATATACTGCACTTTATACAAATGGGTTTTCCACCATTCATGATAAATTTAGAACTATTCTATTGAATACATAGTCAGAAAAGGGCTTACATCATAAATGTATTCAGCTTAATGTTTGTCTCACAGTCAACACATCTATTTAACTTCTACCCAGATTGTAAAGAATGGAAAACAAGCAACATTCCAGAAGCTCTTTGCTCCCCCATGGCCCCCCACCCTCCTTTGCTAAATTTTTACTATCCTGATTTCCAACATCCTAAGTTAGTTATGCCTTTAAAAAATTCATATTAAAAAAACACCAGTATATATGCTGTTAGGTCTGCCTTCTTGCATTCAAAAGATGATTATGAGTTTTATCCATATGTTTGCATGTAATATGTTCATTTTCCTTGCTGTGTCATAGTCTAGTAAACAAATATAACCTGATAGACTTATCCATTCTACTAAACAGCATTTGGGTTGTTACCAGTTTGAGAATTTACATGAGTAATGCTGTTATTGCCTTCAAAATATGGAAGCCTCCCCAAACCTAGTCTCTGTATATTTAAAAGAAAAACGAACAAAAAACCTTCTCTCTCAAATATTTTGTTCTTACCACTGGCATCAAAGGTCTGTTTTGTAATTCAAAGTTGAGGCTTAATTTTTCTCTGCATTTCTAAAAATACCAAGGACAGTATGGGTAGCTTGTTCTAAAATACCAAGGACAGTATGGGTGGATGTTCTAGCTCCCTGGACTGACAGCTAGAACCTCGTGTTTCAAGAAAGCACAAAGGTAGAGGATTGAAAGACCTTGGAAGACACTGGAAAAAACTTCTAGCATTCTACAACAGTAATGTTTCAACCATGAAGAATGGCAGTAATAACTATAGCTCTGCATATTAGCATCAAAACTAGAGGGCAGGAATCCAATAGAGGTAATAGCTAGGATAAACTAGAAAAACATATTAAGAATTTCAGTTTGCCCAATAAAAGATGAAAAAAGAGCAAAGAGAATATGGAGTTGGCATAGAGGAGGGAGGCAAACTCTAGGAAGGAAAGTTGGATCAAGAAAGTTGGAAAGAGGAAAAGAAATGATTCATCAAGGAGGGCAGTAGGTAACAGACTTTTTAAATGGGAAAGCATAAATCTAATTATATGTGGTTTTCACTGTTTTGATTCTGCTCTTTTCCACATCTCTGAATACAGTTGATCTTCAATATTCATGGATTCTATATTTGTGAAGTCACATAGTTGCTAAAATATATTTGCAACACCAAAATCAATACTAGAGGTATTTTCACAGTCATTTGTAGACATGCACAGAGAACAGTGAAAAAATTGAGTTGCCTGAAGTGCACACTCCCAGCTGAGGTTGCACAAGGCTCCTGTCTACCTTCTGGTTTCTGCCCTCATCCTGTAAATATTTTTTGTGTGTTCTATTTAGTGCTACATTATTGCCTTTTTGTGCTTTTTGTGGTGATTCTGCAGTTTTAAATGGCCCCCAAGCACAGTGCTAAAGTTCTGTCTAGGGTTCCTAAGCACAAGAAAGCTGTGATGTGCCTTACAGAGAAAATATGTGTGTTACCTAAGCTTCATTTAGGCATGAGTTATAGATGCTGTTGGCTGTGAGTTCAATGCTAATGAATTAAAAATAAATATTCAACAAGATACCTCTAAACAGAAACAGACACAAAACAAGGTTAAGTATTGATCAGTTGGCAAAAATGTGACCAGAGGCTTGCAGGAACCTAACCCTATATTTCCCTTAGAAGCAATAATTCAGTATTTGTTAATTCAGTGTTTACAGTGACTTTATAGAACATAACTACCTGAATAATAAGAATCCACTGCATTTAATAAAGTTCGCTGCATGCAAAAGTCTCATGCAAGGAACTTCATACATCTTTGAATGGAAGCAAGAGTATAAAATAGCAAAATGCACTTAAGATTACTCATTAGTGGTGTATTTTTGGATAGCATCAGTTCTGAATGAACGTGAAAGCACCTAGCCCAGAACTTGGTACTGACAAGCAGTTAAAATATGTTTGTGTGTGCTCCAAAAACCTCTTCGGTTGATAACATCTTTACCTGGAAGATGAACAGCGTGCCATCCATCAATTTTGAGGAAATGTCGTCAGCATAAAAGTGACTCTGTCTTAAAAAGTATTAAGAACATTTGTAAGAAGAATTGTATCGTGATGGACTTCTTAATTATTGTGAAATAGAATATAATAAAAATAATGCTCAACTGAAATTAGTATATGTTATATGAATTTCATCTTTGAAACCAATTATGTTATTTCTTTTCCTAAGCATATAATTAAGAATAAAAAGGTTTATCTTTATTCTAAAAATAGATAATTGAGGTACACATATAGTCAAGCACAATAGTAACATTATTTATATTAAGTTCTGCAGGAGTACAGAATCTAGTGATTATGTTGCTAGTTTTACTATCTTGCCAAATATAAAATGAAGGTCAAATATGAAATGAAAAGAATATAATGTGAAAATGAAACATCAGTATCTGACCAGTTCTGTGCTAAGTATTCATTATGTCAGTATGTTCTTTTATCCCCTTAAATTTGCTTTAAAATCAGACTCTAAAAGAAACCAGCAAAATAATATGCTATGATACTATTAAAGCAACGGCAATACCCATTGAATACCATTTAGTTTGAATCAGTGGTAGTACTATTAATTTCTCCCTTTTTAATGCACACTTTAGCTAGCACATGACCCATACCGTGGAACATCAGTTACACTCCAGGGACCAAACATTAACAACATGTGCTACGAGTGGTTTATTTTACAATTGCTGTGAAATAAAAGCTGATGAAAATGAGCCACTGGTGAATTACTTGCCAGCAAAAACAACAATATTGGTATCACTACTGAAAACTTCCATCCCAAAACGGGGGGGGGGGTTTGGGGGGGGTGTGGGTGGAGATTTACTTGTATTGTTCGCACAGAAACATAGAGACAGGGGAAGCTGGGGAAGTAGACAGTTAAAAGTCTGCAGTTATTTGTTGCAGTTTACTGCAGTTAAACAGAATACATTTTAGTAGCTGAGATCCTGTACCACAGCTAAATTAAAGCACAATTTGGACACATACACAATCACACAAATAAAATAAAAATTATTTCCAAAGAAACTACAATTCATCGGTTCTTTCCTCTCATAAAAGAAACATTAATATGACTTCAATATTTTGATGTAGGTGATCTCTCTAGAGCTATATGGATGAAGGAAATTAAAATCTCAGCAGATTCTTCACAGAACCAATTTATCCCTATTGTTTTTTGTTTTCATTTGTTTAGTTTGAGAGCATTGATTCTTCTTGCATATCACTTTTCTACTAAACTCAGACAATATCAGAAATTCTATGTTCTTATAGAAGATATGCAAATAGATTCAGATATTTTGTTATACTTATAAAAATATGTAATTCTAACTCAATATAATCTATACACAAAGACCTTGCCTTCATTAAAAAGATGCTCTTAAGTACAATGCTCAAATATAATATCATTACTCCTAGCTTCTTGTTCTAAACTGGATTTAATAACCTCTCACCTTCTTTTAAAGAGAGTAGGAGTGAGCAATACACGTAAAGAACATTGCGTTTGTAAGAATAAAATGGCACGATGGCGTACACTGAAAGTGAGTAGACCCGTTAATTATCCTGCTTACAGGTTTATACACACACACACTTTTGTCTATGATTAACTGGATTGTACAGCTGTTGTTCCTTTGGCTGAAAGGTTTGACCTTTTGCTTAAGTCTAACCTAACACAAGGAAATCATTATTCATCTCTCTCCTACTCAAAGTCTAGATGCAGATTTGAAAATGTTATTTATTGTCTGGCTGTTAGTCTTTAACGTACAGCAGTTATTACTAAAGGAGACAGCTGGCTGCATCGACCTATCCTTTACTGCCCCCAAGGCCACGCATACCTAATTCAAGGATATCAGAGAATGGTATGTGGCATGATTTACATGTAGAGAATTCAGAATTCATTGTGAGCCTATTTATAACTACAGCACCGTCGATAGAGAAGATGATTTAATAGAGGTTGTAAGGGTTTTCTGACAAGAGGCATTAATATTAGAACCTTTTCCCAAGTGCTGCAAACAGTGGTGCGGAGATGTAGCTCGCCTGAGTTATTTTTCACTGGTGACCCTTTTTCTGTTCATTAGCACTTACATTTCTGGGGTTGGGAAGCCACTGTTTTAACGCTAATTTGTTTGTAATGAGCATATTCAATGCAAGGAGACTCTCCTTGATTAAGGGAGCTGAAAAAAGGCTGGAAACTCTGATGAAAAAACACATCTAATCTCATGGAAATTTAACAAGTCCAGTTTTTGCAGAAGGTATTTGGAAAACCAAAAGTCTGCTCTCTAGATGGTCGAGGTGGATGATAAAGATTCTGTAATGCCTTTTCCAAAGAGAAACAGACTGACATCTTAGCCATATATTTCCCTTCAATAAAACTAACTTTAATGGATGAGGCTGCCTCTGGCTATTGCTAAGAACATACAGGCAGGTCTATTTGCTTACACTGCACTGCTGATTACTTCAGAAGGCATTTCAGGATGGTTTGGGTATTTTTTAAATGATATATGATACTGTCTATCTAATAGTTATAAGAATTAACCACACATCTGAAAATGCAGTTTAATGGAGCATGGTACCAAAGAAGTCCTCTTGGTTAATAACACTTCTGGTTTACAAGAGATGAAAGAAATCAGCACCTTTGGTGGTGCATTATGTTTTTAATTTGAAATTGAAAACCAGTATTCTACTTCAAACAGCAATTTTCATATAAAATACATCTCTAAAGACTGGCACTTGTTGGTATTTATTTTGAAAAGTATGTATATTATAGCTTTGGGGACAAGTTTCATTTGGGGTTGAAACATTTCCTCTAGATTACTATGAGTTCGAGTTTAAGCTTCACAAATATCTAGATGCCATAACAAATGGCTAATATGTACCAGGTTGGATTTTATTATTAGTTTTTAACAAAAAAAAAGATTCTGAAGCCTAAGTTTGAACTAACACCTTATTTTTAGTTTCTCAAGTTAATTGTTCTTACCTATCTACAGTTTTATTAAAAATTAATTCATCATTTATATCACAAATATCTTAGAAAAATAAAACTAGTCAATGGAAAATAATGTCCCTAGTACACACATTATCCCAAATCTAAGAACATCCAGGACCATCTCTATTTACTGTGCTGTTTCCTGTTGTTGCTGCACTTATGAATATTTGACTGTCTGCATTTAATTGCCTGAAATTATGGTAGTGGAGAAAAAGCACACAATTTAGGCTATGCAAACTCTATCCTGTAAGAACCAAAGGGAAACAAGACACTCCCATTTCATTTGGCTCATAACAATTGGTGACAATATGCCTTCTTGAAAACTCAGCGTTGGATCTATTTCATATTGTTTATACATTGTCATTTCAATTGTCTTTTTTAAGAGGCTAAAAGGCAAACATAACAAAGACTATCAAAACTAAGACAGATGGTATGAATCTGTATTCTTGGACTTTTATCAAAACAAATGAAATCAGAATTAACTTGTTTCGAAGACTACAAATTCTATGGTGTAGATGACCGAATGGGTTCCTGTTTCCTCTTATTAACTGGTCATTAATCAATTTAAACTCAATATGTAGGACAGTGCCTTCTCTCTTCAGGTTTTTGTCTTGGGGGTGGAATGAAGAGGAGGAAATAGAGGTTGGCAGTTGACAGCGAGCATTCTCAATAAAATTAAAAGTGTTGAAATGCGTGATAAATTTGTAATGACCGTGTCACTGAAATGGCTCTGTTGTCTGGGGGATATACACTGGTTCTTTGTCGTCATCAAGAAAGAATTCAGGACACAGACACGCATGAGGAGTGGGTTTAGGAGCAGAAAGTTTAATTTAAAAAAGAGAGGCCAGGCGTAGTGGCTTACACCTGTCATCCCAACACTTTGGGAGGCCAAGGCAGGTGCACTTACAAATAACTAACTAAACCTGTGGAAATGAAATATGTGGTCAGGAGTTCGAGACCAGCCTGGCCAACACCATCTCTACTAAAAATACAAAAATTAGCCAGGCGTGGTGGCACATGCCTGTGGTCCCAGCTACTAGGGAGGCTGAGGCAGGAAAATAGCTCAAACTTGGGAAGTAGAGGTTGCAGTGAGCCGAGACAGCGCCACTGCATTCCAGCCTGGGCGACAGAGCAAGATTCAAACAGAGGAGAGGAGAGGAGAGGAGAGGGGAGGGGAGGGGAGGGGAGGGGAGGGGAGGGGAGGGGAGGGGAGGGGAGGGGAGGGGAGGGGAGGGGAGGGGAGGGGAGGGGAGGGGAGGGGAGGGGAGGGGAGGGGAGAGGAGAAAGTTTCCACATGCTGAGAAAGTGGGTCACCCAAAAGAGGGTCTCCAGTTTGCAGCTGAATGCAATTTATTTTGTACAGCGGCTTGAGGAGATGGTGATTGATTTACATCATAGAGTCCAGGGGATTGGTTTGACCAGGTGCAACTTACATAGCCCGGGAAAAGACTGGCCCTCCCACCCTAGTATTTTATTATGCAAATGTGGCCTCCACCTGGCAGTTGCCATGATGTCTGTACAGGTGGTTTTACCTGAAGGCTGCCGTGACAAGGAAAAGAGGGTGGGAGATGCCATATTGAATGTACCTGGCTTCCAGGTACAGCTGTCTTCATTTACATATGAAAGCTCCTAGTTTGCATATCTATCAGGCTGCTCTCTGTTGGAGAAAAAATGGTTTGGGGCTGCTTTTTTTTAAAGTCAAATTCCACCCAGAACTTTTACCCTAGCTGCCTAAAAGTAATTTCTTAACAACTCCTGCATTATTATTGAAAATAACAACCAATGACAAAAACAAAGATTAGATTGCAATTGATAGTTTATTTTCATTAAAGTGGAGACACTTCTGGTGTTTTCCTTGATGATTTAAATAAGGTAACCTGGATAATTAATGCTTACTGATCAACTATGTTCCACATACTTCCTAAAATCATTTCAAATGAGTCAGTATATATAAAGTCACTTAGAAAGCCACATAATGCTTTGGAAATATAAGATGCTATTATCTATTATGCTATATCCTTTTCCAGAGGTATAGCAATAAACTATAAACAAAGAAATTATGATTAAATTTCTTCCAAACTTAACCAAAAAAAAATGTGAGCTTACAAATAACTAACTAAACCTGGGGAAATGAAATACGTACATTCTTTTAATTAAGAGTACAAGGAACAACCTTATTAAGAGTCTTAGAAGGTACATGTTTCCAAAGTAAAACAAGAATACATGTGTTGTACTCTGTGTGAAGCTATAAAAATAAATTAATTTTTTGATGTTTAGAAAAATGTTTTGGTCTTCATGTATAAGAGCCATATTTTCAGTTATCCAAGGAGATGACAACTGGTTTTGCTCTTCTCAAACCTGTCACGCTAGTCTGATATACTTTGTCAATTAAAATTGTTTTTAACAACATGGTGGTAAATTTGTCCTTAAAACATTTTATTATTTTTCATTTAAGATATCAAACACCTATTCATCTGTGGACCATCTAGGAAAGTGACTATTTCTATGAAAGGATAAGCAAAACTCCATTAAGAGTGAAGCTGAAAGGTGAAGCCAGCTGGACTTCCTGGGTCAAGTGTGGACTTGGAGAACTTTTCTGTTTAACTAAAGGATTGTAAATGTATCAATCAGCACTCTGTGTCTAGCTAAAGGATTGTAAATGCACCAATCAGCACTCTGTGAAAACACACCAATCAGCACTCTGTGTCTAGCTAAAGGATTGTAAATGCACCAATCAGCACTCTGTGTCTAGCTAAAGGATTATAAATGCACCAATCAGAACTCTAAAAACACACCAATCAGCACTCTGTGTCTAAAGGGTTGTAAACCCTTACAGCACTCTGTAAAATGGACCAATCAGCAGGACATGGGGCGGGGCCAAATAAGGGAATCAAAGCTGACCACCCCAGCCAGCAGCCCCAAACCACTCAGGTCCCCTTCCACACTGTGGAAGCTTTGTTCTTTCGCTCTTCACAATAAATCTTGCTGCTGCTCACTCTTTGAGTCGGCACCACCTTTAAGAGATATAACACTCGCCGCAAAGGTCCGCAGCTTCATTCTTGAAGTTAGCAAGACCACAAACCCACTAGAAAGAGGAAACTCTGGACACATCTGAAGGAAGAAACTCCGACACACCATCTTTAAGAGCTGTAACACTCACGGCGAAGGTCCATGGCTTCATTCTTGAAGTCAGCAAGACCTAGAACCCACTGGAAGGAACCAATTCCGGACACAAAGCCACCTTACAATGTTTATTCAGGCATAAAAATAAAAATAAATAAATAAATGAAAACTATGTAGAAACACACACAAAGAAAAGCAAGACTTCACATACATTAGCTTAGAGCTTTGCATATCTGGGGACTGTATAAATGCTGATTGACTATAATTCAGTAGTTCTCAACTGATGGGAGAAGGAGAGGTATAGGGAAGGGATTTTTGTGCCTCAGGCACATTTTCCAGAATCTAGAGGCACTTTATGTAGTCACAGCTTGGGGGTGGCAGGTTTCAACTAGAATCTAGTGGGTACAGTCTGGGAATTTTGCTAAACATCTTATAAACACAGGACAGGCTCCATAACAACAAACTCTCCAGCACAAAATGTCAATAGTGCCAAGATTAAAACATTCTCCTGCAATTGTATGCTATACAGTAACAATTAAAGTTATAACCTTACGTTTTAATTAATATATATATATATATATATTTTTTTTTTTTTTTTGAGACAGAGTCTCGCTCTGTCACCCAGGCTCGAGTGCAGTGGCGCAATCTCGGCTCACTGCAAGCTCTGCCTCCTGGGTTCAGGCCATTCTCCTGCCTCAGCCTCCAGAGTTGCTGGGACTACAGGTGCTCGCCACCACGCCCAGCTAATTTTTTTTTTTTTTTTTTTGTATTTTTAGTAGAGACAGGGTTTCACCGTGTTAGCCAGGATGGTCTCGAACTCCTGACCTCATGATCCACCCACCTCGGCAATTAATTCTTGTAACATTTGACAGTATATTCCTTGGTATTCTCTCTTCTTTGGGAGAAAAAAATCAGTAAAACAAAAAATATTTACAAGAATACTTACACTCACATCTCAAGGAGATGCTCTGCTCCTTCAGGAAATTATTAATAGAAGAAAAGCTGGCTAGCGTAGAATAGTACTACAGTTGCTACAATTAGAGAGAGATGGTTGATAAGCTTGAGGCTTAAATGGCAAAGATCCTGGCCATTATTCACATATTTACATTTGAGATTATAATCATTTTTAGAATAGTTCATACATAAAGGATAAAGTTCAAAAACACATATGGCTATCCAGTAAAAAGGAACTCTCCCACCCCTGTCCCACTGTCACCATTTATGTCCCCAGAAACAAATTTCTAAGACATCCTCCCTGAGGTACTCTGTGATTTGGGTGGGGGGTTTACTTTCAGAGAAATAACTCTTTGCATATAGCTAATGAATATATGTATCTATAAGTAACAGACTATGTACACTGTACTAAATCTTAATCTTCCCTTCTAATAATATGTCTTGAAGATACAGTGTATTACAGCAGACTCATTATTTTACATTGTTACATAGTATTTTATGATATGAAAATAACCACTTTTAACAAATTTCTTATTGAATGCATTTGCTTTCAATCATTTGTTATTAACAATGTTACTACAATTATCTTTGTTTGGAGGTCATCTCTTGTCTTTATGATTATAACTATATTTCTATACAGAAGTGGTAGTGCTCTGTAAAAGGACACGTGTATTACATATTTTGAAATATATTATCAAATTTCTGACCAGATATATGTGATCCTACATTACAGGCTCTACACCCATGTCAGTACTGTGTGTTGATTAGTTCTTTGCAAATCTGCTGTGTAGAAAATTTGTAGTCTTGATATTTCTCTTATATAAAAGTTGCATATATTTACATACATTTTAGACATTTATAATACCATTCCTGATCATAATCTTTGCCCATTTTTCTATTAGTCTATTCATTTTTTTCTTTTGGATTTTAAGAGACCTGTCAACATTAACAAAATTCACCCTTTGTCTGTAATATAAGTTGTAAATCCCTTTTTTCTCCTTTGACAATATTTTTGTTTGCTTGCTTTTGATGGAAGATGGTCCTGCAAAAGTTTCTTAGTTGAACTTACATCAATCTTTTTTTCTGGTTTCCAGATTTTATATCAAATTTAAAATTATATTTTAAAATTGTGACACATTTTATTATCTTTGTGATTTTTTTTTCTTTTTTTTTTTTTTTTTTTTTGAGATGGAGTTTTGCTCTTATTGCCCAGGCTGGAGTGGAAAGGCACAATCTCGGCTTGCTGCAACCTCCACTTCCCAGGTTCAAGTGATTCTCCTGCCTCAGCCTCCTGAGTAGCTGGGATTACAGGCATGTGCCACCACACCCAGCTAATTTTGTATTTTTAGTAGAGACAGGGTTTCTCCATGTTGGTCAGGCTGGTCTCAAACTCCTGACCTCAAGTGATTCACCCACTTTGGCTTCCCAAAGTGTGATTTTTTCCTTATTAAACATTGATCGACCTGGAATTTATCTTGGCTTAAGAGTTCAATTTCATTTTTCTTCAGATGGCTACCCAGTTATGCTAATATTACACAAATCTTTCCCCATTGGTTTGAAATTCTGATTATTTCATTACTTGGGTCTTTTGCTGGGTTTTCTATCCTTTTTGATAGACCTCTTTGTCTATAGTTAGGTCAGCAATACAACGTTCAAATTATTGTAGCGTAGTTTTAATATCCAGTAGGAAGCAAACACATTCCTTGAGTATATTTTTGTCTCTAGATAATCCAAGTAGGAAAGTTAGGCTAATAAATGTGTGTGAGCAATGAGCATGACTGCAAACAGCCTTTCTCCCTTAGGTTAATAGATTAGATTATATTTCCTCTAGGACTTCTCACTGAAAACTGGGCAACCAGCATATTAAATTTATGGATTTTCACTCTGACGGAATGCCTTTTTTTTTTTTTTCTTTTTTTGAGACAGAGTCTTACTCACTCTGTTGCCCAGGCTGGAGTACAGTAGCACAATTTTAGCTCTGTAACCTCCACCTCCTGGGTTCAAGCAATTTTCCTACTTTAGCCTCCCGAGTAGCTGGATCGCCATTGTGCACCACTAGCCCTGGCTAATTTTTGCGTTTTTAGTAGAGACGGGGTTTCACCATTTTGGCCAGGCTGGTCTCGAACTCCTGACCTCAAGTGATCCACCCACCTTGGCCTCCCAAAGGGCTGGGATTGCAGGCATGAGCCACCACACCCAGCCTCACTTTCTAGTCTTTACCTGTTAAGTCAACCTAAAGAATGCATGTGGGAAAAAAACCTGATGAGAAAACACTTGGCAAAAAATAGAAACCTATTTCCCTGTCCCTTCATGTGAATGGGCTGATTTTTCAAGATCACTCAAATGATTCATCTGTTTTTCAGGATGGAGGGATTTGCAAGTTGATGGCAGATGGAAGGCATTATTGAGGCAGAAATGGATGAAAATCAAACCTGCTCTTGATGTACACAGCTGATCTGGGCACTGAGTGAAGTCTTATTTCCTGTCTATGAAAGCAGACACTTGAACCAATCACTCCTTTCTGCACACAATGTGTGTGCACAGAATAAAATTTGCTGAAATCTGGAATTTGGGAACTTACATTCTGATTCTTTTTCAATGTAAATGGAATGAAAGCATTTGAAGATTGACGCAAGAATATAGATGTAGAAATAATTGCCTAAGTGGCCATATTTGATTTAACATAGACAAAACCTTCTGCTTTGTATTATATTAAAACATTTACCACATATTGCCTCAAGGTTTAAAAATAATATAACTCCTGCCAAAGCATTACTTTTCTATGGTCATCATACTATTATCTTTTCAAACATAACTCATAATGTCTGCAAATGTCCCTAATGACCAGATTGCTTAAATTTAATTAAATTTAGGCTCTAACCTGGCTTAGGACCCCCTTTCTACAATTATTCCTTGGAGTTCCACACACAAAGTTATTTTGCACATGCTCAAGAGCACCCCCTCCCACTGCTAGTCATACTACTCTGATAGGCAGAGCAGGGGGCATGCCAGTCGCCACAGCTAGTCAATTGGCTGTAGAAGGCAGTTTTCCAGTTCCATTGTTATTTCCCAGGTCCTTGACTTTATTCTCTATTGTTGCAGTGGGGTTAGAAGAGCCTCTCTGCTCCTGTCTCAGCAATTGCTGTTTTCCCCACAGTTCCTCTGGCCACAGTGTTCCTGTCTGATGATTAGTGTGAGCTGTCCAAATTCCAGAGCTACGGGAAAGTTTGAGATGACAGTTTTGACATTTTACCATATTAGTAGGTTCTCAGAGAAGAGCTGGGCCCTCAATACATATTTCAGAGTTCAGTAAGACACTCTTTACTTTTTACTCTTAGCCTTCTCTGCCAAGTACCTGAACATACTTCCATGGAGTCGGGCAGAAGAAAGACTAACGTCAAAGCAACAGTGCTGTGCTCGTGGCCTGTGCTTGCCTTCAATAAAGAAGGGATAAGTTACTGGGCCAACTTACTGTAGCCAGATTCTTCCCTTAGGATGTTTTCTCACCTGGAAGTCTCTTTAGCTTTAACTTTCAAACAGACTTTTGTGAAATGAGGCCACCCAATAGCTCACCAGGTTTTTCCAGATGGTTCTGAACTCCAGCATTAAGCAAAATATATTATCTTTCCCAGGCAGAAGGAAACTCTTGGATTGTCACAACAATGTCCAAACAAGACCAGATATGCCTGAACCCCCAGATAAAAATAGAAAACTGTTGAGTTTTCAGTTATGAAGCCTAGAACAAATAAGTGAGAAGAAGTCTAAGGAAACAGGAAAATTTTCCAAAAATGCTGTGAGATTTTTCTGTTTGCAATGGGATTTTGTGTGCAGAGACAGGCATTAGTCCTTGTCAACCAGATATGACAGTTTCAAATGGGAAAGAATAGAGAGATGAGGTGTGTGTATGTGTTTTTTTTAAGAGCAAATCTTCCTAGTGGCACTGTGTCCAGAAATAATAATCTGCCCCAAACAGGTATAAAGACAAATGCTTTCTTCAAACAAATAGACAGGTAAAACACTGACAGAAGATCATGAGAGGTATTTGCACAGAAAAAAAAAAATGTAACTATTAATGGAAACCCCCTATGAACATGGCGAGACTGCTCAAGTGGCACAATAGCCAAAGCAGCCAGGAGCATGCAGCAGGATTGGCATGTAAAATGTGACACTTGAAGCTGTATAGACCCCATGGTTATATGTTTACAGAAATTGGTTAGGAAACATAGTGACACTCTAGCCATGTGGTCAGGGTGAAAGTGGTTCTTTAAAGAAACAGGAAACGTACATTTGTTAATAAAGTGGTGACCCGCTAAAGCAAACAGAACATATTACACACAAAAAAATGTGCACAGGGAAAAGAGAGCAAGTACAATATAATGCATTGTACCATGAGCTTCATTTCTCAGCTGAATTTGCCTTTGTTACTACCAAATGGTATTCCTCTTGAAGATGGTCTCCATCAATTAAAAAGCATATTGGTCTATGCTATGGCAACATTCTTGTTGACATTGATCACTGTATTGGAGCTCCTTGCTTAGAGACTCCCTACTGTATAGCTATTCATACTAACATGTTCATTTTTTTTTTCTTTACCATGTCAAGTCAGATAAACTGAGGGAACTCCCTGCCCCTGCTAAATATCAGAACAGAGCCACCCTTCCTTTCTTATTAATATAGACACTGGCATTAATCCAGAATCATAAACCCAGACAATGCTGCCCCCATAGCCTTAGCAAAGAGAGTAACTCTTGAAGAAGGCATAAGTTTACCAAGTAAAAAATGAGGAAAGATAATTAGAGACCGTGAGAAATGCATCCTAAAATCCCGGGAGTAAGAAACCCCGTGATCTAACTCCAGTGGTAATACAGAGAAGGACTTGAAGAGGAAGACTTTGGAAGATGGAACACATTTCTAAGTGAGATTATGAGAATCAGGAAATGAATAACAATGAATACGGACAGGAGAGGCTATGTCTCAGAGATGCTTCTACAGCACAAATAACTTGCTGACTAACGAGAAGTGATATGAGAGAGAGGATACAGTTGAGGATAATTCTGTCTTCAAATTAGGTTCCAAGGTGGGTGGTAAGGACATAGCTGAGACCGAGAATTCAGAAATAGGTGTAAGTGTGAAAGTAGAAGGAATAAGCTCAATGCAGTAGTTTTAGAAATCTGTGTGACATCCACGTAAAAAGATTTTCTCTTTCTCCTGAGACACAGAAGTAGGATTGCCAGGTAAAATATAAGATTCCCAGCTAAAACTTAATTTCAGATAAACAACAAATAATTGTTTAGGATAAGTATGCCCCATTTAATACTTGGAACATATGAAACTAAATAATTACTTCCCATTTATCTGAAATTCAAACTTAATTCGGCATTCTGTATTTGTAAAATCTAGCCACTCCACTCAAAACAAAAGTAGGATTATCAATGTGTTAGTCAGGTGGAGCAAGAGGGCAGAATAGAATCCTACACTGTTCATTCCCCCAACAGGAACACCAAATTTTAACAACTATCCTCATGCAGAAAAGCCCCATCACAAGAACCAAAAATCAGGTGAGCAATCACAGTACCCGGTTTTAACTTCATATCATGGAAAGAGGTATTGAGGAGGGCAGGAGAGAGAGAGTCCTGAATCGCTGATGCCACCCTTCGCCCACCCCCCCAAAGCAGCCATGCAGTATGGAGAGAAATCTGTGCAGTTGTGGGAGGGAGAGCACAGTGACTAGGAGACTTTACACTGAACTTAGTGCTACACTGTCACAATGTAGAGCAAAGTCATACTGGACTCAGCCAGCACCAGCACACAGAAGGAACGTCTGGACCAGATCTAACCAGAGGGGAACTGCCCATCCCAGTGGTTGGAACTTGAGTTTCTCAGCAAACCTTGCCCCATGGCCCAAAAGTGCTCTGGGGTACTAGGTAAATTGAAAGGGTGACTAGAAAACAAGGACTGCAACTCCTAGGCAACTCCTAGGGCTGGGCTGAGCTTACAGCAAGTGGGCTTTAGGGGTATGTGACCTGGAGAGACACCAGTCGTGGCAGCTCAAGGAGTGCTAATGCCATTTCTCCCCTAACCCCAGACAGCACAACTCTCAGCAACAAAAGTGACTCTCTCCTTCTGCTTAAGGAGAGGAGAGCAAAGAGTAAAGAGAACTATGTCTCACATGTTGGATACCAGCTCAGCCACAGTAGGACAGAGCACCGGGCAGAGTTGTGAGGACCTCATTCCAGGCCATAGCTCCTGGATAACAGGAGCTATGTGTTTCTAGACACACTCTAGGCCAAAAAGGAATTCACTGACTTCAAGGGAAGAACCCAGTCCTGGCAAGATTTACTACTTGCTAACTATAGCATCCTTAGGTCCTGAATAACCAGCAGCAATACCCAGGTACTTCACCATGAGCCTTGGTCTCTGAGACATGCGGACTTCAAATGTGACCCAGCACATTCCTAGCTGTGGAGGCTGCAGTAAAATACTCCCTCAGTTTGGGAAAAGTAAAGGGGACCTTGTCTTGCACCTTAGGTACCAGCTTGGCCACAGTAGGGTGGAGCAACAAGCAGGCTCTTAGAGTCCAAGAATAGGCTCTCGGACAGCATTTCTGGACCTGCCCTGGGCCAAAGAGAAGCCCATTGCCCTGATGGGTGAATCCCAGACCTGGCAGCATTCACCATAAGCTGACTGAAGAGCCCTTAGGCTTTATGTGAACATCAGCAGTGGCCTGGCAGAACCCTCTGTGGGTTGGTGGTGGCCACAGGGAGATGCTCCTCTGTCTGTGGAAAGAGGAAGGAAGAGCAGGAAGAACTTTCTATTGCAGTTTGAGTGTCAACTTTGTCGTGGTAGAATAGAACATCAGGCAAATTTCTAAGGTTTTTGACTCCAATCCCTGGCTCCCCACCAGTATCTCTGGATACACCTGGGGTCTGGGAGAACTCTGAAGAGAAGGACACAGATCTGGCTCTACCACCTGCTGATTGTAGAGCCCTATGGCCTTGAGTGAATATAGGTGGTAGCTTGGTAGTGGTTAGGGTGGGCCTTGGGTGAGACCCAGTTCTATGCTGGCTTTAGGTCTGACCCAGCACAGTACCAGTGGTGGTAGCCACAGGGGTGCTTATACCACCACACTCCAGTTCCAGGAAGCTCAGCACAGATAGAGGCACTCCATTTGCTTGGGAGAGAGTAAGGGAAAAGAGCAAGAGTCTTTGCCTGTTAATCCAGAGAATTCTTCTGGATCTTATTCAAAACAACCAAGGTGGTCCCTTCTAGGAGTCTGCAAAAACAATAGCATTATTGGGCTTGTGGCCCAAGTGCCTTCAAATAAATAGAAAGCCTTCCCAGAAAGGATGAACACAAACAAGCCCACAATGCAAAGACTACAATAAATACCTAACTACTTAATGCGCAGACACAAACAAACATCTACAAGCATCAAGACCACCCAGGAAAATATGACCTCAACAAATGAACTAAATAAGCTACCAGGGACAAATCCTGGAAAAGCAGAGATATGTGACCTTTCAGAGAATTCAAAATAGGTGTTTTGAGGAAACTCAAACAATTTGAAGATAATATAAAGAAGGAATTCGGAATTCTATCACATAAATTTAACAAAGAGATTAATTTTTAAAAATGAAGCAAAAATTCTAGAGTTTAAAAATGCAATTGGCATACTGAAGAATGCATCAGAGTCTCTTAATGGCAGAACCGATCAAGCAGAAGAAAGAATTAGTGAGCTTGAAGACAGGCTATTTGAAAACACACAATTGAAGGAGATTAAAGAAAACAGAATAAAAAACAATGAAGCACATCTACAAGATTTAGAATAGTCTCAAAAGGACAAATCTAAGAGTTACTGGACTTAAACAGGAGGTGGAGAAAGAGATAGAGGTAGAAAGTTTATGCAAAGGGATAATATCAGAGAACTTCCCAAACCTAGAGAAAAATATCAGTATCAAGTACAAGAAGATTACAGAACACTAAGCAGATTTAACCCAGAGAAGACTACCTCAAGGCATTTAGTAATCAAATTCTCAAAGGTTAAGGATAAAAAAAAGAATCCTAAAGCAGCAAGAGAAAAAAACAAATGACATATAATGGAGCTTAAATACACCTGGCAGCAGACTTTACAAGCCAAGAGAGAGTGGCATGACATATTGAAAGTGCTGGGGGAAAAAAAAAAGAAAGAAAAAAAACCTTTACCTTAAAGTACTATATCAGGCAAAAATATTCTTCAAGCATGAAGAAGAAATAAAGACCTTCTCAGACAAACAAAAGCTAAGGGATTTCATCAACACCAAATATGTCTTACAAGAAGTGCTAAAGGGAGTTCTTCAACCTTTAAGAAAAGGATATAAATGAGCAAGAAGAAATCATCAGAAGGTACAAAACTCACTGGTAATAGTAAAACACAGAATATTATAACTCTATAATTGTGATGTATAAACTACTCTTAAGTGGAAAGACTAAAATCAAAATCAAAAATAATAACTACAACAACTTTTCAAACAAAGACAGTACAATAAAACATAAAGAAAAAAACAAAAAATTAAAAAACGGGGTACAAAGTTAAAATGTAGAGTTTTTATTAGTTTTCTTTTTGTATGCTTGTTTTTTGGGAAATTAGTGTTAAGCTGTTATCAGTTTAAAATAATGGGCTATAAAATAGCATTGGAAAGCTTCGTGGTAACCACAAATCAAAAAACATATAAAATATACCCCAAGAATAAAAAGTAAGAAATTAAATTATACTACCAGAGAAAATCACATTCACTAAAAGGAAGACAGGAAGGAAGGAAAGAAGGAAGAGAAGGTTACAAAACAACCAGTAAAAAATATTAACATGGCAAGAGTAAGACCATGTAAAGAGGCTCAAAAAAATAAGCCATTAACTAGAGAAAATATTTTAAAACCACAAATATTACCTGAAAAATGTGTCTGGCAAAGAGCTCATGCCCAGAATTTATTTAAAAACTGTCTAACAATGACAGTAGTAAAACAAGCAATTCAAGTAGAAAACATGTAAATGACATGAACTGACACTTCTCTAAAGAAGATACATGGATGGCAAATAAATACATCAAACGATGTTAAACTTTGCTAGCCATTAGGAAAACTCAAGTTAAAAACTCAAGATACCACTGCACACCTATTAAAACGGTAATAAAAAACACTGATAACACTAATACTATAATGCTAATAAATGCTAGTGAAGATAGTCGGAGAGTGAATAGCTCACACATTGCTGGTAGGACTTACCATTGGGCACTTACCCTACGGTAGAGAAAACTTAAGTACACATAAAAACCTGTACATGAATGTTCATAGCAGCTTTATTTGTAACAGCTAAAAACTAGAAACAATATGTATATCTTTCAATAGGTTCATAATTAAACTGTCTGTGACATATCCATAAAATAGAATATTACTCAGCAATGTAATAGTATAAAATACTATTAATACATGCAGCAACCTGGATGAATCTTAGGACATTATGCTAAGTGAAGAAAAGCCAATCTAAAATAGTTGCATATTTTAGGATTCATTTAGATAGAATTGTAAAATGACAAAATGATTGCAATGAAGGGTAGATACTCCTTATAGTTATACCCTCCGTTTGTTACAGTTATACCCTCCTTATAGTTATACCCTCCATAACTTTTGGAAGTTATGGAAGAGGATGGACAGTATAACTATAAAGGAGTTAGCACGATGATGTTCCATTGTGGTGAAGGAATAGTTCTGAATCATGGATTTAATGGTGATTTTACAAATCCGTATGTACAATAAAATATCATAGAATTAAACATAAATATGTGCAAAAACAAGTGATGCAAAAAGTAGTGAAAGGTCTGTAGTCTAATGAGGTCTGTAGTTTACTTAATTGTATTGTGTCAATCAATTTTCTGTTTCTGATAATTCACTATAATTACATAAGATGTCATCATTGGGGAAGCTGCCTGATGGGTGCGTGGGACCTCACTATTTTTGCAATGCTCTGTCTACAATTATTTCAATATAAAAGGTTTTCTTAATGTTTTCTTAATGTCTCATTTGGATAGAAGTGGTAGTCCTAAAAGTGGATGAGTCTAGTCCAGGAGAATGGCATTTACTGAAGAGATCTGGCCACAGAACGTAAGATAGCCAATGCACGAAGCCAGCAAAAAATGTCACAGAGGAAGAATCATATCAGACAACCAGGTAAGTATGACTCATGGCCTGAGAGTAAAAGGAAAATAGATTTTCATTTAAAAAGCAGTGGTAGGCTGGGCACAGTGGCTCAAGCCTGTAATCCCAGCACTTTGGGAGGCCGAGGCAGGCAGATCGCCTGAGGTCAGGAGTACAATACCAGCCTGGCCAACATGGTGAAATCCCCTCTCTACTAAAAATACAAAAAAAAAAAAAAAATTAGCCAGACTCGGTGGTGCACACCTGTATTCCCAGCTACTTGGGAGGCTGAGGCTAGAGAATCTCCTAAACCTGGGAGGTGGAGCTTGTGGTGAGCCCAGATCGTGCCACTGCACTCCATCCTGGGTGACAGGTTGAAACCCCGTCTAAAAAATTAAAAAAAAAAAAAAAAAAAAAAAAAAAAAAAAAAAGCAGTGGAGGGACTTTTTTTTCTTGTAAATTTGTTTAAGTTTCTTGTAGGTTCTGGATATTAGCCTTTTGTCAGATGGATAGATGGCAAAGATTTTCTCCCATCCTATAGACTGCCTGTTCATTCTGATGATACTTCCTTTTGCTGTGCAGAAGCTCTTTAGTTTAATTAGATCCCATTTGTCAATTTTGGTTTCTGTTGTCATTGCTTTTGGTGTTTTTGTCATGAAGTCTTTGCCCATGCCTATGTCCTGAATGGTATTGCCTAGGTTTTTTTCCTAAGGTTTTTATGGTTGTAGGTCTTACGTTTAAGTTTTTAACGCATCTTAATTTTTGTATAAGGTGTAAGGAAGGGGTCCAGTTTCAGCTTTCTGCATATGGCTAGCCAGTTTTCCCAGCACCATTTATTAAATAGGGGATCCTTTCCCCATCGCTTTTGTCAGGTTTGTCAAAGATCAGATGGTTGTAGATGTGTGGCATTATTTCTGAGGCCTCTGTTCTGTTCCATTGGTCTATATCTCTGTTTTATCTGTTTTGGTACCAGTACCACACTGTTTGGTTACTGTAGCCTTGTAGCATGGTTTGAAGTCAGGTAACGTGATGCCTCCAGCTTTGTTGTTTTTGCTTAGGATTGTCTTGGCTATATGGGCTCTTTTTGGGTTCCATATGAAATTTAAAGTAGTTTTTTCCAGTTCTGTGAAGAAAGTGAATGGTAGCTTATGGGGATAGCATTGAATCTATAAATTACTTTGGGCAGTATGGCCATTTTCACGATACTGATTTTTCCTATCCATGAGCATGGAATGTTTTTCCATTTGTTTGTCTCCTCTCATTTCCTTGACCAGTGGTTTGTAACTCTCCTTTAAGAGGTCCTTCATCTCCCTTGCAAGTTGTATTCCTATTCTCTTGGTAGCACTTGTGAATGGGAGTTCACTCATGATTTGGCCCTCTGTTTGTCTATTATTGGTGTATAGGAATGCCTGTGATTTTTGCATAGTGATGGGACACTTCTCAAAAGAAGACATTTATGCAGCCAACAAACATATGAAGAAAAGTTCATCATCACTGGTCATTAGAGAAATGGAAACAGAAACCACAATGAGATACTATCTCACACCAGTTAGAATAGTGATCATTAAAAAGTCAGGAAACAACAGATGCTGGAGAGGATGTGGAGAAATAAAAACACTTTTACACTGTTGGGGGGAGTGTAAATTAGTTCAACCATTGTGGAAGACAGTGTGGTGATTCCTCAAGATTTAGAACCAGAAATACCATTTGACCCAGCAATCCCATTACTGGGTATATACCCAAAGGATTATAAAACAATCTACTATAAAGACACATACACACATATGTTTATTGCAGTACTGTTCACAATAGCAAAGACTTGGAACCAACCCAACTGCCCATCAATGATAGACTGGATAAAGAAAATATATCACAAATACACCATGGAATACTATGCAGCCATAAAAAGGGCTAACTTCGTGTCCTTTGCAGGGACATGGATGAAGCTGGAAACCATCATTCTCAGCAAACTAACACAGGAACAGAAAACCAAAACTGCATATTCTCACTTATAAGTGGGAGTTGAACAATGAGAACACATGTACACAGGGAGGGGAACATCACACACACTGGGGCCTGTTAGGGGCTGGGGCGTGGCTATGGGAGGGATAGCATTAGGAGAAATACCTAATATAGATGACAGTTTGATGGGTGCAACAAACCACCATGGCACGTGTATACCTATGCAACAAACCTGCACATTCTGCACTTGTATTCCAGTACTTAAAGTATAACAAAACACAAAAAAATAAGAAAATCAGAGACAGAGGAAATGTTTACTACAAAACAATAGCCCCCTAAGGGTGAACTCTCGTGTATTTGAGGGCTAAGGGAGACATCTGGGGGCAAACAGTACTCTATGGAAACTTCTCTGCTCCAGAGCCCCCAGTCTTTGAAATCTATGTGATTGCGACAAATTTTGTAAGAAACACTCAAATGTATTCTGGTTTAGTGAAAATTGTGGCCTGTTGCCCTGGTTTTTACTGATCCTGCTTAATCTCTTGCCTAAGGGGGGCATATACAATAAAGAATCTATTTGCATTCTAGAAAAAAAAAACAAAAAGCAGTGGTGACAAACAGCATCAACTGTGAAAAGGGGTGGTGGTCCAGCAGCCTGGTGCTGGAAATGAACACTGATCTAGGAGTAGAGGGACAAAAGAAAACAGAAACATCCAGTGAACTCCTTCAATAAATTTAACAGAAAGAAAAGGCCGCATCAATAGATTAAGCAGAGGTGAAGGGAAAAGATGAAAAACTTGTTTTAGGATACAGAAATCCTGAACACTTAAAGATGAAGAGTCCTGTAGGAAGAGACAGCTTGCATATTCAAAACAGGAGATTATAAATGACAGAGAAGATACCCCCAGAAAGGGCAAAGGAGATGGAATCATGTGTTCAGACAGAAAGTTAAGCATTATAGACACAAAGTACATTTTTAGTTTACATGAACATAGAACTAAATGTGACCAAATCAGTGATACAAATATTTGAATTTTGAAAGCATTATAGGATGAATGACTGCTATTAATAATTGATTCCTTAAATTTAGGCTTGTATAGTTTTTAAAAAAATATATTATTTTAAGGAATCAAAACTAAAACTGGCCATCAGTTATGCTTCACCTAAAGACATATAATTCTTATTCAGGAGCCTGGTGAAGGTAATTCTCTGCTGGGCATGATGATAAGATTGTTGAACTTGTGCTGACTTATGACCCTAAAACTAAATGATGCTATGAATAACTTTGCTTTCTTCTGCATTTTTCATTAGTTTGAAATGTTTAAATATTTATATACATAAGAATTTTAAAGTAAAACTCATATGGAAGTCACATTAAAAAATAAATAGGTTATTTATTTAAGTCTTATAAAGCTAGGAATCTGTTTTTTCCTAAGGGAGATATTTAATGATCAGACTTGTAAAATAATTAAGTGAGGTAATAAGATAATGTCAAAAGCTATTTGACATTATCCTTGTTTGAAATGCATTCGTCACCTACATTTTTGACATGGATTACAGACCTATGATTGTTAATAAAAGAAAATAATCTCTAGGAAATGAAAGCTATGACTTTGCTTGAAGCATTGAAAAGTCATCAAAGTACTGGGAAATGGCTAACAATATTTTACTGACAAGAGGAAAGACAAGAACCTTGAATAATTGGGAGCAGGTTAGGCTTTCTTATTTTCATTTGTGTGGGACCACAGCTTTAAGCCATACTTTCTGCATGAATGCATCATGTTCATGTCTAGCACCAAAAATGTCAGGGCCAAGTGTGATTGGTAACAAATATACAAGTATGAAAATTCACATGAAAGTTCTGGAAAGATACACATTAGATTACTAACCAGAATTATCTCAGAAAACATAAATTGAGGGAGGGATTTTAAAGGAAATTTTGTTTTTACTCTATATACTTCTGTATCATTTTAGCTTTTTCTCTAACAAGTATGTGTTCATGTTTTACATGTGTAATTAAACTGCTATATAAAAGTAAATAAGATATTAAATATTTGATATATTCATAGGTACTCCCTCACAGTGTTATAATGATGAAGTGAAATAATGTACAATGTGGGCATACTCAATGAAAGTTAGCTGTTATTACTAAATGATTTTGCCAAGATACTGAGAATAATTCTCTGAATGGAACAAGACAGACTAAAGACGGTTGCAAATTGATACTCTTCCTGTTGAGAGACGGGCTCTACTTCCTCCTTGTTGAATCTGGGCTGGCCTATGACTGCTTTGACCAATAAAGTATGATGGAAGTCATGTCATTCTGGTTCTGAGGCCAGGCTTTAAAACAACTGCCGGCCTTTTTCTTAGTCTCATGGAGCTCTGAGTCACTATATAAGAAGGTCAGTTACCCTTAGGCTGCCATACTATGGGAAGTTGAGGCCATGTGGACAGGTCTCACCAAAGTGACAAATATGAGAATGAGGATGACATCTTGAAAACAAATTCTTTTGGAAACGACACAGGTATATCGTACAAATTATCCAACCAAACATTACCAGACCCACAATGTGGGTAACAATAAAATGATATTTAAGCCTCTGAGATATAAGTTTGTTTGATATACAGTTATTTTGTATCAAACAATACACAAAACAGTCTGTTTTACATCCTATAAAGGAATACCTAAGCCTAGGTAATTTATAAAGAAAATCAGTTTATTTGGTTCACAGCTCCATGGGCTGTACAAGCATGACACTAGTATCTACTCTGCTTCTGATGGGAACCTCGGGAAGCTTACAATCATGACAGAAGGTGACGGGGAAGCAGGCATGTCACCCGGTAAGAGAGGGACAGGAAGTCCTAGAATCTTTTTTTAACACTCAGATCTTGTGGTAACTCATAGCCACAGAGAAGGCACCAAGCCATTCATAAAGGATATTCTCTCATGACTCAAACACCTCCCTAGGTCCATCTCCAGCACTGGAGGTCACATTTCTACATGAGATTTGGAGGGAACAAAACATCCAAACTATATTAGTTATAGATTACTAAAACAGTGTATTTAAAAAGGAATTTACCTTTCTTCTTTTCATATCATTTTCTAATTTTTCTGCAATAATAATGTAATTTTTAATATACAAATAAATTATAAACTAGAGAAACTATTTTAGTCTAAGTGAAAAACTTGAGAAATGATGAATTAATTTCCAGTAGAAAAGCACTCTACAAAAACAACCAATAAAGTTGAATATGTCTGTATATCTATATGTGCATATCTATTAAATGACCCATTGATAGCTGCAGAAGCGATGAGAATTTAAGGACTAAATTTTTACAAGTGGGAAATTATAGGTATTGAGTTAATGGATTGCAACTATCTGCTCTTTGGGAACATTTGTTGACATTTGACTTATGCTAGACGCTGAAAATCTGGGATTGGCCCAGAGACAAGGTTTCTGCTTGGGGAGAGCAAAACCAGGAGTGCTTTTGGCATTATGATGGCAACGAAGTGATACAAATGGAAACTTTTAAGGACCTCAACACACAGTTGGTTTTCTCCTCAAGCTATTTGCCAAATGTTGAAGTATAGTGAGGTGACAAAGCTCAGGTACACACCATTGAAAACACTGGTGAGAATAGTGAACAGATTGCCTGCAGCTGTATTTTCCCTGGGGAACTTCCCCATTTCTGAACACAGAACAGAATTTTAGGCAGCAAAAACAAAAAGCCAGCAGAAAGGGCAATCTCAATAGAGCTAAAGCAAAAAAAAAAAAAAAAAAATAGAATAGACATTCCAAGTAGAAAGCTAACTTTATCAGAGTGGATAAAAATCAAAAAACAAACAATATGCTGCCTATAAGAGACATGCCTTCAATATGAGAACAATGAAATAGTTCACCTAAAATTGAAAAACATGCCATGCATACGCTAACCAAGGAAAGCTGGATTAGCTATGCTAGTATCACACAAGGTAGACTTGAATAACTAGGGAAACAGAATATCTCATCACGATAAAGTGGTAAACACAAGAAGCTATAACAATTCTAAATCTAGACATTTGTAACAAAATACCTTCAAAAATATTCAAAGTAAAAACTGACAGAACATTAGAAAGAGAAACAGACACATTCACAGAATGAAGACTTTAGCACAGTTTCTGTAATAGTTGACAGAACAGGCAAACACAAAACATTTCACAAGGACATGTGAATTAGCATTAAGTACAATTAACAAAACAGATCTATGACATATATGTAAACAGCCCTCAACAGTAACAGAATTTACATTATTTTCAGAATTATATCGTGATGAAACTTTAGCCCAATTTGATACCACACTCTGAGTTATAAAACAAGTTTTATCAAATTTTTTAAAATTAAAATTTTTCTTATTTTGTTTTGTGAACAGAGTAAAATTAATTTAGGCCAGTAATAACTCAATACAACCTTTAAAAAATTGGAAAATACCTACTGAAATGAAAGTATAAACAAATAATTTAGAAATAATAAGCCTCTTATAAATGAAATAGTAAACTTCTGACTCATCCATGGGTCAAAGAACAAACCACAACAGAAATATAAAAATAATGCGAACAAAATGATAATCAACTAGTGAGATGTAGCAGTACAAAACTGGTGGGATGCAGCAAAATTAGTGCTTAAAAGGAAGTTTGTAGCCTTAGTGCATATACCAGAAGAGAAACAAGCCTAAACATAAATTAATTCAGCTTTTGTCTCAAGAAGGTAGAAATAAAAAATAAATCAAACCAGAATATGTATGAAGAAGGAATAAAGAAGAAAATCAGTGAAATAAAAAACAAATATTCAATTGAATAATAAAATACAAAGCCAAAAGTTGATTGTTTGAAAAGATCAGTAAAATTGGGAAACCCCTGGCAAAACATAACAAGAAAATAGAACAAAAAAGAAAAATTAAAAAGGAGAACACTAAAAAATATGAACATAAATAATTAAAGACATTAATAATATGATGAAGATATTGACAATCTTTACACTAATAAATTTGACTGGTTAGATTAAATGGACAAATAATGTTTAAAAATACTGCTTATAAATCATATAAGAAAGAATAAAATGAGTAGTGACATCAACAAGATGGCAGATGGAAGCTCCTAGCATTCTTTCTCCCACAATAAATAAATTAATTAATTAACTAACTAACAACTATAGTTCAGCCAAAATAACTAAAGGAGAGTTCCAGAAAATAGCAAAGAAGCAGTGGAAATATTGTCAAGCAAAGAAATTCAGGATGGCCTCAAAGGAAAGTGAAAGAAACACCTTGTCTCAGCCACCCCATAGGCAGTGAGAATCAACTCAGAACCAGGGGAGATTCTTTCATGCAGGGAAATGGTAAGCAAGAGGACATAAGCAGCTCCCATCACCACTGCAGCCACCTTAGTCTTTACTACTGGAGACTCCTGCCGCCTCACAGGCTCTGAGCCCCACTGATAGAGCTTCCCAGAGTCCATACCCTGAGCTACCTCTTGAGAAAGAGCCAATATTGTGCCCCACTTCCATGTCCCATGCTGCTGCTGCACTGCACCATCTTGGAACCAGAGTCACTGCATGTGGGCATCCTGCTCCCAGGACAATAGCCACTGCATCCCTCCATCTCTGAGGCTTTGCTGCCACTGCAACATGCCCAACTAATAGTGTGCAGCCCTGAGTCAAGCTGTTGCTATGACCTATCAGCTCAGAATAAGCTACTACAGAGCAATTTTATCCTCCTCAGCTAGTTGCTAGGACCACGCTGAAGTGGTAGCTCACCCCAGGAGTCTTCAGGCCTCCAGGACAGTGAAGCAGTTGATCGCCCTACTCAGTGTTGCAGGTAAGGAAGCACCTAATCCCCAGTGACCCTAAGCCTCTGGCACATCAGAGCAGTTGCATCTCCCACCACCATAGCCTTGTGCCCTAAGGATGTGGAGGTTTCACTGACTCATGTATCCATGCTTTCTGGAGTTAAGCAGACACAGCACATTATATCCCAGGAACTAGAGCCTTGGCTGAACTGTGCCACCTCACCTTCCAGGTTGAACTGCCAAGTGCCCCACATACCTGGAACTGAACAAGCTCCCTGCAGTCTGAGCTGCTGTGGCAACTTGCATCTCCAGAAAGTGGAGACATTGCTATGCAACTCTCCACTCCCCATGGCCCAAGCCCCAGCAGCATCTTGCCATTTCTGAGTCCTTGTTGCTGTTGTAACTGGCCTCACAAAGCCTAGTCTAGTGCCATGTCCTGCTATCTCAAGGTCTAGAGTCACCATTGTGTGGTAACTCATCAGCCAGATCCCAAGTTGCTGCTATGCTATATTAGTTCTGGGCCACAACTGCATCCGTGCCCTGCTCCTCAGGAGCTGAGTGTCCAGAGTACCTCTTCTTCCCTAGAGCCTTGCGAGTGCTGCACCTTGCTCTCCAGGGTCAGAACGATAGCAACATTCCTTCTCCAAGGCAAAATATTCTAGGGTATGTCTCAGAGCAACAAACACTGGATTAGTGAAAGGACTTCATCCTGTGTTTTGGAAAATGAACCTGTGCCTCAAGTCCCAGGTGCCACAGTAGTTTTGCAAGAGCCTGAGCCCAGGAATCTAGCTCCACAGCCTCTCTAGGAACCTGTGCCCTTTCTTTTCATGCTGCTGTGGCTGCCTGTGGATTGTGTCAGACATGATTCCTTCAGCTAAACACAATAGAGAGATTCCCTCAGCTAAACACAATAATTCTCCAGCAACTGATGCCCAAAAAATGAAAATTTACAAATTTACAAATTGCATCTAGATCAAACAGAAGAAAGAATCTGTGAATTAGAAGACAGCTCTTTTAAAGAGATTCAATCAGAGGGAAAAAGAATAAAAAGAATGAAGACAGCCTGTGGGACTTATGGGACACCATTAACAAATTTTCATATTATGGCAGTTTTAAAAGGGGAAAAGACAGAGAAAGAGGCAGAAAGTTTCTTTAATAAAATCATTGCTGAAAACTTCTCAAGTCTTGAAAGAAATATGGGCAACCAGATCCATGAGGATCAGAAGCCCAAAAACAGATACAACTAAAGAGGTTCTCTCTAAGGTATATTATAATTGAACTGTCAAAAGTCAAAGACAAAGAGATAATTTAAAAGGGAAAAGAAAAGCATCAAGTCACACAAAAGAATCACTATAATATTATCACTGAATTTCTCAGTGAACATCTTATAGGCCAGAGAAAAATGGGATGATATATTCAAAGTTACCAAAGAAAATAATTGGCAGCCAAGAATACTATATCCAACAGGGCTGTCCTTCAGAAATGGAGGAGAATAAAGTCTTTCCCAAACAAGGAAAAGCTAAAGAAATTTGTTACTGTTAGACCGGTCTTACAAGAAATGCTTCAAGGAGCTCTTCAAAGGAAACTAAAGGGTGATGATTACTATAATGAATACATATGGAAGTATAAAAGTCACTGGTACATACATAGAGTTTTTATTTATTTAACTCAGAGATAGTCAAATCCAGAATATTCAGTGCTGAAATGATGGTATATAAATTATACATATCTCCAGTATGACAGCTAAACTCAAAACAAATAACAAAAGTTAAAAATAACAAAAGTTATAACAAATTGTTAAGGAATAAACATATAAAAATACACACATTTTAACAACATAAGTTGTGTGTGAAAGAGTGGAAGTCTAGAGGTTTTGTATGTGAAGAAATCAAATTGTTATCAACTTTAGATAGTTGATAATAAAATATTTTATGTAAGCCTCATGGTAATCACAAAAAAACTGTAGAAGATATACAAACAGTAATGAGAAAGTAATCAAATCTTAACAATTCAGAATATTATCAAATCACAAAGGCAGACAACAAGAGAAAAAGAAAAGAATAGAAGAGATACAAAACAACCAAAAACAAATAACCAAATGGCAATAGGGAGTCCTTACCTATCACTAATGACCTTGAATGTAAATAGATTCATCACTAATGACCTTGAATGTAAATAAATTCTCCAATCAAAAAACAGAATAACTGAATTAATGTTTTTTAAAAATAAGAGCCAACTACATGTTAACTAAAAGAGACCCATTTAAGCTCTAAGAACACACATAGGCTGAAAGTGAAGGGATGAAAGAAGATATTCAATTCAATTGGTAACCAAAAAGAACAGGGTAACTATGCTTATAAACAATAAAACAGACTTCAAGTCACAAAGTGTTACAAGAGACAAAGAAGGTCATTATTTCAATGAGTGAATTCAAGAGAACATAACCATCATAAATACCTATGACAAAACATCAGAGCATCTAAATAAACAAAGAAAATATTAATGCATATGAAGGGAGAAATAAATTGCAATGCAACAGTAAGGAACTTCAACATTCCATTCAACAGTGGATAGATCAACCAGACAGAAGGTCCATAAGTAAATACTGAACATTTTTTTTTCTTTTTTCTTTTTTTTTTTTGAGGAGTCTCAGTCTGTCACCCAGACTGGAGTGCAGTGGCGTGACCTTGGCTCACTGCAAACTCTGCCTCCCAGGTTCATGCCATTCTCCTGCCTCAGCCTCCCGAGTAGCTGGGACTACAGGTGCCCACGACCACACCTGGCTAATTTTTTGTATTTTCAGTACAGATGGTGGTTCACCGTGTTAGCCCGGATGGTCTCGATCTCCAGACCTCATGATCCACCCACCTCAGCCTCCCAAAGTCCTGGGATTACAGGCGTGAGCCACCACTCCCAGTCAAGTAAATACTGAACTTTAATTGTACTTTTGACCGAATGGACCTAACACATACACAGGACTTCCCATTTAACAACAGTAGAATACATATCTTTTTCCAGCACACATAGAATATTTTTTAGGCTAGATTGTATGTTAAACTTGTTAATCCAAGTCTTAACACATTTAAGAGGATTGAAATTACATATACCATTATTTCAGGCCACATTGGTAGAAAACTAGAAATCAACAGAAGGAATTTTGGAAAATTCATAAATATGTGGAAATTGAACACTATGCACCTGAACAACTAAGGGATCAAATGAGAAATTAAAAGAGAAATTTTAACATATCTTAAGACAAACAGCAATGGAAACACAACATAACAAAACTTATGGAATGCAGCAAAAGAATTTCTAAGGAAGTTTATAGTAATAAGCACTTATATTAAAAAAGATGTTAAATGAATAGTCTAACATTATGTCTCAAAGAAATAGAAAAAACAACAAACTAAACCTAACATTAGCAGAAAGAAGGAAATAATAAAAACAAGAACAAAAATAAGTCAAATAGAGAACAGAAAAACCACAGAAATGATAAAACTGAGTTAGTTTTCTGAAAAATTAAATGGGCAAATCTTAAGTTAGCCTAAGAAAAAAGAGGAGGAAAAACGGCAGATAGGTGACAGGAATAAGGTGTACCTCCTGCTCGGACAGACTGAACAGCATATGGAGACTCACATTGTGAACTTTTGCTCTAAGAACTACCACAGGAACATAGCAGGAAAACCAAAATAATTCACAGATCCTTTGAAAGAAGTGGCTTGCTGCTGCAAACACTCCAAGACAGTCAAAAAACTGTGAGTTCCCAAAGTGTGAGGGGGAAAAGTAGTCCTCTGAACACATATCCCCACTGGGAAACCTGAAAATCCAGATCATGGGAAGATTTAACCTTACCTAGAGCTAAAATGGATTTACAGAGCCAAGCTAAATATAAAAGTAGAAGCAGCAGTGGAAAGAGCCTTCTAGGTACTCCTGGTCCTCAGCTCGAGCATGGGGAGGCCATTCCTGGCCTTATCTCACAGAGGTCCTTGGGGAAAGGAAGGCAACCAGCAGAATTGAGGAGGGGCCACAGAGTGAAGGAAGCTCCTAGCTGAATTTTGTAATAAATTCAACTAAATGTATATATTTTTACATATATGTAATATATATAAAATATATATAATGTATGTAATATATTATATATTATATATGGAATATATTATATATAATATAATATATATATCATGCCAATGGAAAGAAATTAGTCCTAATGGTGTGTATATATATACACATACACACACACACAAACACACACACACACACACCATGGAATACTACTCACCCATAAAAAGGAATGAAATAATGGCATTTGCGGCAATCTAGATGTAGCTGGAGACCATAATTCTAAGTGAAGTAGATGAGGAATGGAAAATAAAATGTTGTATGTTCTCCCTTATAAGCGAGACCTAAGCCATGAGGACACAAAGGCATAAGAATGATATAATGGACTTTGGGAACTCAGGGTGGGGGAAGGATGGGAAGGAGGTAAGGGATAAAAGACTACACACAGGATACAGAGTATGCTGCTTCACTGATGGGTGCACCAAAATCTCAGAAATTACCCACTGAAGAAATTTTCCACGCAACTAAACACCACCTTTTCCCCCAAAACTACTGAAATACAAATAAAAATTAAAAAAGAATATACATCATGACAAAGTGGGATTTACCTCTGACATGTGAGACTGATTTAACATATGAAAATCAAT